>NC_060207.1:167285000-167585000 GCF_021130785.1 Homalodisca vitripennis | reverse complement strand
ATCCATCTTCAATCGATGGATGTTTAACTGAAACTCAGGATAACTGAAACGTAGTTTAAACAGTGCAAATATGTCAAACTTGCTGCCGTGTTCCTTCACTCGGCGTGAACCAGCATACCTGAAGACAGAGGTTCAGACTATTATTTTTGTTGTGTTATATTATCGAACATAATGTAGCTTTTTTCAGAATATGTGTATGCAGTCATACCAATTAAAATACATACACAATAAATACATAAGGCGTCCTGAGTAGTTGTGTAAGAAACGGTTTCGGCCCCTGGACTCCACCTCATTAGGTCAGATAGGCCCTAAAAACTAACTTTATATTGCAATTCACTTGTAGAACGTTCATGTTAACTGTGATCAAGTAATATGTACCATATAAGTGATTGTGACTTAACTACTAAAATTTTAAAGATATTGTGTTCACTATTTTGATATTGTTACTACAAAGTTTACATCATATAACTATTGGTTATATGATTAGATTATCATATACATATAACTATCAATTGTTTAGATTACTAGGTAAATATGGTTCAGACTAAATATCATACTGCAGAGACTTCAGAACAAAATTATATCTAAATAAATAGTAACAATACCAAAATCCTTAGGGATACACTTTTTATTATTATACTTTTCTCTTTTTTAAGAAATGTTCAGAATACTTCCTTGATTTAATGTAAAACTTAATAACTAAGTATTTACCTCTTTTGCACTATTAATAAAAGCATTGTGACCTTAGACGATTTGAAATGTTCTGCATGTCTGCGCTTTTGCATGTCTGCGCTTTTGATCTAAAAATTTAAACTATAATTAGTTACATATTTATACTATGTCTGTTTAGTGAATCCACAATAGTTTTAAGCACTGGAGTGTATTACGTTTAATATAATTTGCCTCTATTTTTGTATTAAAAACGTGAAGGAAAAGGTGGAGCTGAGGGTTTGTGAAGATTAAAAGCTGAAGGAGCGTGGTTTCCTAGTAATGAAACGAATAAATAGAACGGCTACAAATGTAGAGAAGATTGGATCATCAAATAATACTAGACTAAATGATTGTAAGTTATCGTACGTTTACAAAGTCCAAACAATAAATGTGTATTTATCCCGAACACATGTATAATCAGCTATGATGATAGCAATATATATCTCAATAAAGGTGTGTCTTGTCCCTTTGCACTGAGCCAGAATGTTCTTAGCCTCAAGCTGGGGAGTGATTATAGATCAATATCTGAATGGTAATATGACCCCCATTATCCCTGAGTTCAGTAATGGACATTAGGAGAAATCTTGCTTCACCCTTATTTCGTTCATTTTCACCGCACTAAGTCCGATAGATGTTTTTACCAGCAGTTACATAGCTCTTTAGCTCGACACCAAGTCATACAGTACTTTCGATTTTCTTGGTATGAATATAAATTAAATTTAATGAAATTTTGGTAAACCTAGCAGTTAAGATCTGTTTATAGATATATAAAATTATCTACAAATTATTAAATAGATGATGTGATTGTTAAATAGAACAGTGAAAGGATAATTCTGAGGATCATTTTAAATACACAAATAGCTAGAATCATTAGTCCTCTTCTACACCTATTTTACACTCACTGAATCATATTGAGGTTAATTAATATGACACTGTGCTCGGCCGAGGGAACACAGGCCTCACACCTCCAGAAGAGCCCAGTCTAGGGGTTAGAGATTACGCGCGAGAGAGAAGCTCCAGAGACAATGACACTGTGATCTGCCGAGGGGCCGCGCGACGTTTCCCGCCCAAAGTTGTCCGAGGGGGCTGTTGCGTTCAAAAAATTACGTGATCTTCGACCAAAGCTTTGTATTACTCTGTTATTTAAACCTCCAAAAATGATTATATTCTTAGAAATAGGAGTGATATTCAACGTTATTTTGTTACAATAGTCGTTACTTATTTTTATTTATTTAATTTGTGATTATTACTTACATAGTTTAATTAATATTTGCTGTGTACATTAAAGGTTTAGTTAAAAATAAAGCTTTATTTATTTTCAATTACTTCATATTTTTACCGGTTACACAACATCCACATATTATATTATTAGAACGGAATGTAAGCATTGAGTGAGTAAAGAAGTAAACATATTTTGTGAAAAGAGTAAACAACAGTTTTTACATGCCTCATCTACATTTATGGTACACGAGATTCCGTACAATATATCAATATGTATGCGTATTAATAAGGATATATACTTTCCAACACAAACACTCACGCGTACGTTGCTACAAAGATATGTGTGTAATCAAAATAACAGTGAGTTTACATTCATAGTTCCCACAATGTACAGTACAGACTAGGCTGATGATGACATGAACTAGAGTGAGGTGAAGTACATATCAATGTATGACCCAATAACTACAGAGTCAATGGTACTTGGCAACTCATTGTTTTGGAACTGTGTAATTTAGTTATTCATGAGGAGAAGGTAGTTCACAATCTGAAAGAAGTTTTATATAAAGTGGCTATCATAAATAAAAGCAGAAAACAAAAAGTAGAGCTTTTGAAAAAGTAATAAATCAAGTATTTTTGCTTCATAGCAGTATAAGTTTTTTTGGATTAATACATCCAACAGTGAGGATAAATCGTGGAATTATGCATTAAGTAAATAAAATGCAAAGTACAAAATTACAAGACTTATCAAACAAAATTAAAACAATTAAAATATGCGGTAAATGTATAATTTTTGATACCTTATTCCGAATATAGTTTTAAATTAACCGGTTTACTTTTTGTTACAACCGAAATTTGTGTTAAATAAGTAGTTTTATGTATAGCTCCAATGAGAACCACTAGCTGGCTATGCACATACAGCTGATTGCAAAGATCAGCTCATCGCATTTTTGTCTCTTTTTGGTCGAAGATCACTCCACTGTGTTCAAAAAATACTTTACTTTTTACTAACGCAATACTCATTTTCTGTTCCAATAATATAAAATTATTGAATAAAAAATTGAATCTAAGAATAAAAAATTGAAACTGAAATAAAAGAGAAATAAAACGTACGTTTATTACTTGTAGGACTCTCTACAATATTATTCATAACCCAAACTGATTGTAAAACTCCAAATATTAGTGAAACGTGTTTATAATTAGATAATAAGCACAGAAGAACTATGCATTTCTCGCTGTGACTTACATTATGTTATGACTAAAACTGGATATATATATATATATATATATATATATATATATATATATATATATATATATATATATCATATCTATCAAATCAAATCAAATCAAATCAAATATCCTTTATTTCCATCAGACATGTAACATGCATTGGATTGCGTCATAAATATTAAAAAAAAAAAAAAACACATGTACAGTTTTGTATCTATAAAATTATTATTAATCAATTATTAATATTTATATATTATAATTAATAAATTATTAAAACTAATTAATTTTACATCATACAGACTATTTATTTCCAATAAATTCACTGAGGGTGTAGAAACATTTTTCTATTAAAAAAGCCTTCAGTGTTCTCTTAAAGACCATTATATCATTTACATTCTTTAGGTCCACAGGAAGAGAATTATAAAAAATTACGGCATTATAAAAACAGTGATGTTTGAAAAAAGAGGTTGCATGGGGGGGAATATTTAATTTGTTGCTATTCCTGAGACAGTGTCCGGACTGCGGAATTAGTGACTCGAAAATGCCCTGGTTTTGCTTAAAAAAGACCAATGTGTGGTAAATATATATATACTTGGAAAAGTAAGCAGATTGAAGTTCTTAAAGTGTGATTTGCAGGATTCTGATTGACGGATGCCAGCAATAGCTCTCACCGCTTTCTTCTGCAAAAGAAAGACATGGTTTGTTCTGCAATTTTCAAAACCCCAAATTTCAACAGCGTATGAAAGGTAGGGATAAACTAATGCAAAATATGAAGTTAGAAGCACATCGGTGCCCGTGAAAGATGAAAGTCTACGAAGAACAAAAATACCAGCACAGACTTTACGTGCGACATGATTTACATGAAAGGAGAAGCTAAGATTCCTATCGACAATTAGGCCTAAAAACTTGACAATTTGCTCAGAACAAACCTCTGTATCGCCAACCCAAACACTCAAAGAGTCATTGCGTCTTGATGAAATTGAAAAATCTAGCAATGTAGTTTTATCAGTATTCACGGCCAAACCATTACTCTGAAACCACTGGACTATTGAATTACACTGAACAAACGTATTTATCTCCATATTGAAACGACAAGACTCATCAATTACAAGTGATGTGTCGTCAGCAAACAAACACAACAAGCCCCTCGAAACACAACTGCTGAGGTCATTCACATACAAAATAAAGAGGAAGGGTCCAAGTATGGAGCCCTGTGGCACACCCGTCTTGACAATCTGCTCGTCAGAAAAGCATCTTTTCCTAGTATTTACGTCAACGTATGGAATTTCCACAACTTGTCTACGCTGACTCAAGAAAGATGACAGCCATTGATTTGCCAAGCCACGCACACCCACTCTGTCAAGCTTTTGCAAAAGAAGTTCATGCGAAACCATGTCAAATGCTTTTCTCAAATCAAAAAAGATACCAGTAGAAAACTGTCCTTCATCAAGAGCTTTAACAACTTTATCCAAGAGAGCAAACATTGCCTTCACAGTTGAGCCTCCCTTGACAAAGCCAAACTGTTTGTCAAACATAACTTTATTACTCTCCAGGAAAGCCGTTAACCTTATCAAAACTGCCTTCTCAAACACCTTAGAAAATGTCGATCCAATCGAAATAGGCCTGAAATTATCAAGTCCCCTTTTATGTAACGGCTTCACTATAGACAACTTTAAAATGTCAGGAAACAGGCCATTTTCAAACGAAAAATTTATCAAATGAGCAAGTGGCCTAACAAAATACTCCGTACATGATTTAAGAAGCTTCGATGATATATTGTCGAAGCCAGAAGAAGCCTTTGCTTTTATAGATCTGATGATGTCAGATACTTCCACTTCAGAAACAGGTGAAAAGAAAAATGAAGACACCCCTGCACATGATTGTTGTTGAAGAAGAGACAACGATATGGAAGATGAACTTGCATTCGACACATTAATGAAGAAATCATTGAACAAGTTAGAAACGTCCTTCGGATCCCTAATAATGACTCCTTTACTATCCTTGATGGTTCGAGGGATATCTGCCAAAACTCTTGCCTTACCTCTATGCTCGTTCACTATGTCCCACACAGTCTTAACTTTATTTGAGGAAGTCTGCAGTAAATGTTTAACTTTAGATGACTTAGCTTCCCTCACACTAGCCCTATATTGCCTCTTCAAAGAAAGGTATTGTTTTCTTCTCTCATCAGAAGAACTCAGGTCTTTAGTTTTATAATACCAATGCGCAACCAAATCACGTAGCTCAATTTGCTCCTGGGTTAAAGACACTTTGGCATTTGGAGAACGCCCACGAATCCGAACCCTTTTCTCAGGAAAAGCCTGAATGAAATAAAACTCTATAGAGGACATAAACAAGCTCATCTTATCATCCATTGTTCTAGCTGCGTAAACATCATACCATGTTTCCCCACCCAGAAGATGTCTAAAAATACGAACATTATCTTCTACAAATGATCGCTTAAGCATAAACTTAGGGCAATCAGGACTAGATAAATACCTGACATGTGAGATTTGTGCATGGTGATCGGACAGTGCATTTATCACGACAGAGCAACTGAAAATGTCTTCAGAAAGATCAGTATATACGTGATCAATTAGGGACCGGGAGTTTTTAAATTCCCTCGTAAATGAATTTACTTTATTGCTTAAATCGTGAGATGCCATCATGGATAGAAGACTATCTACTCTCATGTCAGCAACAGAGAGATTAACATTGAAATCACCCACAACAACAGTTCTAACTTCTGGATTTATAATTTTTTGGAGGCAATCGGATAAACATTCATAAAACATCTCATGTTCTTGCACTGACGCTGAAAAAGGTTTCGGCTTATAAGCGGTAACAACAAGAAGAGGAAACTGTCTAAATTGAAAAATCGCTGCCGCAAGCTCACACCTACCCTCCTGACAAAATCGGGAGACATCTAAAACATTGTGTTTTATTGAGGTTTTACTAAAAATGCAAACACCTCCCTTTTGATAAATTTTCTTACAGAAAGCTGTAACACCAGTGTAACCATGCAGTGACAAAACCTCAAACTCAAAATCTCTCAGGTGGTGTTCAGATAAACAAATTATATCTACATTTTCGGCGTCAATAAAAAGTTGAAAATTATCAATCTTGTTATTTATACCCTGAACATTTTGATGAAGAATCTTTACAGTATCAGGTGGGCTATCCAGGTGTCCAAGATTTGCCACTGCAGAGTCCCCGGGGGGACCACTCATAAAAAATCTGTGCAAGGGGTCAACACCTTTTCAAAACCCTCAGACCGCTGCAATGCCGCAATGAAAACAGACTCAAAAAGCGTAGCTAGATGAGTTATACCTCTCCTATTGAGGTGTCGTCCGTCTCGGGCCAGGTCACGCCTCCCTACAGAGCAGTTAGCCTCCACATAAGTGACTCCAAAGTTACCACACATCAGCTCAATTTGTTCATTAAAGTGAAAAAGGGCCTTGTATGAAATGTCAGTTCTAGTCAGTACACTGTTTACAAAAACTTTGGAATTTGGAAACTGAGTCCTTACAGTGTACAGCAAATCCGCCATGCTGTGAAGTGCTTGACGTTTACCATGGCCGCCATTGTAGCCAGGCCCCCCCTTGTAGCCTCGTATAAGATTGTTTGTGCCTACATGTAAATAAATAACAGAGAACTGCCTGTTAACTAGCTTCAACAAGTTCTGCTTGATATCATTAATTTTAGCCCCAGGACAACACTCGACATGACCCCCTTTTTGTTGAGTACTTTTACCTGCATGTCGTATGATTGAATCTCCAATCAATAAAACATTCTTAAAATTCAGGCTTTTATACCTATATATAAATAACATTATACTAAACAATAAATATTAATAAAATAAAGTAATTTTGTGCAACTCCAAGTCCATTTGTTCATCTCAACGTAGGAGGAGATCTAAAGACCATTGAAATTATATTAGAAGATGCTGCTAGATGAACAGAAATGGACTATTAATTGTTCAATAAATATATTCATATTAACCGACAGATACAACCCTACAGAGCCGAACGAGGTTATACAAGAGCTGCTAGATAAGAAGAGTTGGAATATTGTTCAATAAATATAGTCCTAGATGACATGTCGTCAAACCGTTCTAGGCGCGGAACCGTTGCAATGAATTCGAGATAGCCTTGGAGCGAGAGAAAAATCAAGTATCGTACGTACGTAATTTTGTAGGTGTGTTATTTGATTTTTTCTAAACCGTTCCATACTTCATATCGTGCGGACGAGATAGTTATACGTTCATTCTATTCTCAACAGCTATGCTACTTGTTTCCAGTCTGTTATCCAAATCTAAATTCTATTTAGTTTATAAATTTTGTTTTGTGATTAGAAATCTATGAGCCGCCTGTATAAAAAAATGTCAATAGCATAACTGTCATTTTTTTCTGCAGTGTTGTCTGTTTGGTTTAGATTGTGTTTATGGTTAAAATAAATGTTTTGTTAAACAAAATTAATAACTTGACTACGTTCTTTATAGCAACACAAGTGAAAATACGCATCTTAAGTACCTAAAAACCTTTCATATGAGACCAAAACTATCAAAATTGATGGATTAGTTTTTACAGAATAACATTGTTTTAAATTTACATTTAATTGAAAAAACACGTTTGATGGCAATGAAAAAGTAAAAAAATATATATAACTGGTCCTGTTTACTAGATTACATAAAAAACATATAAGAAAAGTAATAAATAAAAATATTTTAAAGGTGCGGAGTCCCCACCGTCACTTCCAAATTCTACCTGCAGATGGTACAATTTAGGAAAGGCAAGATACCAATTTTTACAAATTATATCAAATGAGCTAATCAATTATTTAAGTATACTGTAACAGAGTGGAGAAAGGTTACTGCAAAACGTAAACATAATTATCCCTTAATATCTTCTTAAATGTAGCATCAAATTTTATATTTATATGTATAATAAAGGAATTAAATACAAAAAATCTTAAATAATATTCTACAAGACAAAAATCTGATGGATAGTTTAAGTTTAAATATATAACAAATACTAATTTTATCGATATAACTAAACCTATTAAAAATATTCTTAGGCGTTTTATACTTATGTATATCTCTTTATGGTTATGTTTACCAACACTAAATAAAATATTCGGAAAATTTATATGACTAAATACTTATTAATATTAATAACCTAATTTATAGACTAGTGCAGGACTAATTGCTTTTGAACTCGAACACAAACGCCATCACCGAATTTGTATTGAAATTGTTATTTGGTAATAAGAAATATGGATTCTGATTTAATTGAAATATTTACCTGATATTGTTACCTCCCGGTAGATTTAATGAGATCATTTCTATTATTCTGAATAGATTAAAAAGTCTGATAAGTTGTATATACGAGACTGAATAATTTTTTTACTGATTAAGAGGCGTTTCATAGGAAATCTATTTATTTTCCCCACTTTGAAATGTTTATCTTAAAAAATGTTTGTTTGGATACAAAACATATTTTATTTTTGTTTGATAATTACTAAAAGCATGATTTTATAAACTATAATGTAATTCCAATGGAATAGTTCTACATACATACGCCAAACTCAGAGTAAACTATCAACAAGGTATAAAACTGGCGTGTAAGTCACGTGATCACAAAGTAAGAAAGTTAGATTAATCCTCACCGCCAGATTTGTCGCCTGCACGATGTAATCTAAAGTTCGATTTCAATCTTGGCAAGAAACCTGGAAGTGGAAAGTTTGGAAAAGTAATGCTAAAAGTTCTAGGATGGACGCACTAAGGATAAAGCGTATTTGAATGATTTTTTGAATATGGGTAACGCCAAAATAACAGGTTTAGATGATATTATATCAGATCTCTTAGTTTTCGTTTTCTTCATTATATTGCGACTTCAAACTAATTTTCACTCAAAAGTATTTGTATAAAAAAGTAATATCCTTTAGCCAAAGAGAGCCCAAGGAAATTAAGTGAGTTATATGCACAGGGTATTCAAGGGTGCCACAAAGTTATGTGGCTGATAGTACACCTAATTACACCTAATCGGTTAGCTGCTAGCCACCATTTTAATTTTGTATACAAAATTTATTATCTCCACAAATAGTAAAGCTGTAGATATCAATCTCTACACATAGGTTGTGATGAATAAAAGGAATATTAAAAACAATGGTGTGATTAGGTTAAATATTAAAAAATTCCGGTGGTCGAAAATATTTACTCGTATATAAAAAAACAAGTATTAAAAAATTACAACGTTCAAACTCATATTTTTATCAAATTTCAAGTAATTATCTTAAAACACACACACACACACACACACACACACACACACACACACACACACACACACACACACACACACACACCTACCACACTGCACATCTCTATACACACTGTGTGATCTTGAGTACACGTTACTGTAGTAGCGCACTAACGGGTCTGCCGCAGGAAATGTTTTACAGAACCCAAACTCAAAGTTGCAACAGCAGTGCTACTAATTGTTTATTAAAGGACAAACAGTAAATAAATAATTACACGATTTAATTTTTGTTACACATTTTAGCTTTTTATAATTTTTGTTTTAATGTGTATTATATAATTACTCGTAATTGTGATTTTATTATTTTTCAACCATTTAAATAGATGAATATTATTTGTTATCAAATTTGTTAAATTGCACGTTGATTTCTTTTTTTGTTATTGTTATATTATTGTTACGTTTATTTTTATGTTATTAATGGAAATACCTTTTCTCTTTTCACGATTATAACTTATTTGTAGAAACATAAACAGCTGCATGATACCTAAACATAAATTAAAGCTCTACGAAAAACCATTACTCTATTTGTGACCAAAAAGTGTAATTTCTTACCTGTTTAAAAAAACTATCCTTGCAATCGTCCTTTTAAATCAATGTTGGGATTCTTTCTTCTAAACTATATAATTTCTCAGAAATTTTAACTGCTGTTCACAGTCTCTTATAATTTACATAGTTGTACGACCTTGATAGCAATCTAAAAATAACTTTTTTTTTTATAAATTATGGGTATGTTTGAAATATTGTAATATGCCAATGAAGAATACAATAATGTATTCTGTTTTATCCTTTTCATATATCAAACTTCAAATTTAAATACACCCATAAATACTTTATTCTTCACTATATAGGTGGAAGCAAATTGAAGGAAAACAATCACACAGAATGTGCATTGTAAAACATCAAGGTTTGAGACACAAAGTGGAGTTTCTTTGTTAAGAGATTTCTTCATTTGCCATAACAGAACAAGAACTAAATGCAATGAATAAAGCAGAAGATTACACTACCAACAGCTTTCTTATGAGTGTTGGTTTAGCGTTATTTTATTGTCTGGCAAACATTTGTTTTTATCATTTTGTAACTAGTTTGAGTAAAATAAAATTTCTGTCGTTACTAAAGAACTAATATACACTAATAGCATATACTGTATGTGTTGATATAGAAAAGATTAGAGATTAAATAAACACTGAAGACAAACAACTGCATTACTTAAACTTAATGTTGTTGCACTAAGTTTTTTTTTAGAAATGTATTCTTTGTACCTCAATGTATTTATTGTATCTCGTTGCATCCTGTCTATCCATAAGGCCAATGTAAAGAATGTTCGCTAACGTTCATCCAAATCCATGAAAGGACATGCACTACCATCGAACACGATTTTGCTTATATAGAAATGAAGATTTATGCACATTTTTAAGTCTATAGGTAAGTTGGTCCTCGAGATATAGTGCAGACAGGCAGAATTAAAATAATGTGCTCAGTTCTTCGAGTGATAGGCTTCACTACCGCTCAGCAAACAATATCTTGTTCGTATGACAAAAACGTTGTAGTGTTGAGGTTATCAATGTTTAATTACTTTAGCGTGTTTTATAAATGAATTAGAAATGTATAATACATGAAAAACCGTATATTATCTTTCCTTTAATGATTAAAATTATTTTAATTTATTTTTCGAATTAGTATTTTTCTAGACAAAGCAACGTGTTTTGAATATGTTCTGGTTTGATATTTCTAATTAATTAGGAAAAGTAATGAGTTACATTACTAAAATTTTAAAAAGTAATTCCTTCCAGATAGATTTGAACTAGCGACCTTTAGATGTCATCCTTTATTTTCACTCTACACACTATGTTGGGTTAAATCCTCATCTTTACGCCGATGACACAACAATTACTGCATCAACCAATGATTTTGCAAGTTTAAGTGATACGCTGGAAACATCTTTAAATGACGTTAGCCTGTGGTTTCACTCAAATGATATTAAATAAAAATAAAGTCTTTAACAGGTAAAGTTCGCAGCTAGACCTTCAACTTGACGAAATCACTATTGTTCCTCCTTTCTCAAATTTTTTGTGACTCTTAGTAGGCAATAGCTTTAACTGGAAGGAGCATGTAGCAGGGTTCTTCATGCTTTACGCTGAAAGTTCTTGTCATTTCTATACGTCAAGTTACATTAAAAGCTATATTTTATGCTTATGTATATTCGCATCTGAGATATGTTGTGGTGCTTTGGAGTGATACGGTTGACTAATATAAAGTTTTTAAAATTAAAAAAACGAATAGTTAGTGGTATGTCTCAACTGGGCCCTAGATAGTAGTGTAGACCTAATATTATTCAAAACAGAGTCTCACCCTCCAATCTATCTATATTCTTGAAATTGTTTACTACTATAAAGCTAACCTAGAAAATTTTAAAATAAACCAACAAAACAATGGTACTGAATGAGACATGAAGACCTGAAAATGTTATATTATCTTTGTTGTTGTCTATCTTTGTAGTAACAATTTAGTTTTTACAGGCAAATAAACCTATTCATACTATAGGCAGAAATTCATTGGTTTTGTAAATCTTGTGCAAGTAATTGCGGGTGAATTCCAGCCGCTTTGGGCAGTGAATATGCGACTTAGTTTTGTATTATGTAGGCTGATTTCGATTTGTATGCTATGAATGGCCTATTAAAATAATTTATAGCGCATATCTTTTTAATAACCACTTCAAATTAAATGTTGTATAATGTTATAAATATTTCAGAACTTTGGTGGCATACAACTCAGGAAACCATTTGCACAAATCCCTAAATTAAACATTTTGACGATGTGGAAGGTGACCTGCAGCCTGGCGACTATCTTATCTTTCACTACCTGTGATGGGGATGGGGTCCTGAGGTACTTTAAAATCCAGAGTGATGCCTGGACCATTACAGTGCAATGATAGAATATAATGGTGCATAGGTTTTACATTACAAATTTGATAATTTACTCTTCGAAAAACTGTTTAAAACGGGGTTACAATGAGTGTGTACAAGTACGTGTAAACAATACGCTATGGAATCAAACCAATAATTTGAAAAATCTCTTCTCTGGAACTGTTTTCTGAATCTGATGGAATACATTCCTGGAAAAATCATTTGTAAACGAGCTGACTGCGCTCACCTCAATCACATGTTACTGCTGTTTTATATTGATAAAGATTCGCAGAAAGAGCAATACACATACCCGTAGACTGATTACTTTAACGGTTTCACCACTCCTCTTTTGATTACGGACGTGGTTATATTTTATAACTTGTAGTTCCTTATTTGAAGGTTTTCAAAATTGTAGTCTTTATAAACTTTACTATACTCTGTTTTTTCCTACAAATTATTATAAGCTGTAGAAGTGTGTATTTACATTGTTGCAAGTTAGGATAAGAAGGGATCTAAATGAAGAGAAACAATCGTTCTATCTGCATGTTATATGAGATAATTTAATTACCTGAGCTTTAGCGAAACCTACTATTCTGGTGGGTGAGAAAATTTGTCTTCAGTTTGTTCATCTGTTTTCTCAGCATACGGAAAGCTAATTAATGTATAGGCTTTATATTTTGCATGGATCTTAATTGTTATGTATGAAACATCAATTTTATATCATAGTGCATTCAAGGAAGTTGGTTGAGCGTTAGCAATCCTAATCTTCCGCAAGTTATTTCGAGACCTTTGAGCTATAGATTTTAAATGTGGCACATTTGGCCACCACTCAGTGTGACAGCAAAATTGTCCTTTGTCTGTCTGTCTGACTGTATGTCTTTCTCTCTTTCACGATCACGATAACAACGATGACTTGTGGTCTTTAACTTTTGTATGAGTCTTCTTTTCTACACTGACAAGATCTAGTTCGATTATAGTTTATATCCATCTGTGGGATATGGATGATCGTTAGCAAAGCGTATCAGACAAGGGAATATCTCGTGTATGAATTAACACGGACCCTGTGTTATGTAGTGTACAAGTTTTGATATATGATATGATATGTGATATCATACATTAATGCCATTGTGTATATTAATTGTTTCACAATCAATATCATCTCAGTTGCACACAACGCAAATTATTAGTACATAAGT
Organism: Homalodisca vitripennis; assembly: GCF_021130785.1. Classification (NCBI taxonomy): domain Eukaryota; kingdom Metazoa; phylum Arthropoda; class Insecta; order Hemiptera; family Cicadellidae; genus Homalodisca; species Homalodisca vitripennis. The sequence goes on along the minus strand of NC_060207.1, from coordinate 167,571,422 downwards.
TATTTACTTTATTAATTACAATTTATAAGTAAAACCATATTTTTCTTTCATTTTTTATACATACTCATTTATTTTAACAAGTAAAAATATCACACTGTAAACGAATCAACTAGCCAAAATCTGTCACCATTGTACAGGTTATCTTTATACTATATTAACCACACAAAGCGTTGGCATTATAATCTTTATATACAGGGTGCCCCAAAATTACAGGACCAAACTTCACCAAATTGTTCAGGAGGTCAAACTGAACGAAAATTGTTATATAATGTATAGTCCTATCTTGCTTTGTTTACCTTAGATCGGCCATTTTGGTTTTTTACATGCAATTAATTTTATTTTTAATACGGGTTTACCGATTTTGTTGAAACTTGGCATAAATATTATAAACATGAACATAAGTTGTAAAAAAATATTTTTTTTTAATCTTGTGGTAAGTTTGGTCCTGCAATTTTGGGACACCCTGTATATATTTCTTGTGTTCGTGTGTATGTGACTGAACTCCTCCTAAACGACTGGACCGATGTTGATGAAATTGTGTGTGAGTGTTGAAGGGGATTCGAGAATGGTTTAGATTAATAATTTGATCCACTGGAAAATGTGTTTTTTTGGTAGTTAATTTTTTATTTCTAAGTAGTTGTTGATTTTGGAATGTTTCACATTACATCCGGCAGACTGCGTTACGACACGTAATACAAAGTGAACTGATACTTAACAGCTGTTAATACTTTCAGCTGAAATTCATCAAAGAGACAGAAACATTAATTTTGTTTACATCTTTTTTTTTGACAATTTTATTTACAATCTGTTCAGACATTCTTAGGACAATAAGTAAATTAGATAAAATAATAAATTAACACGAGTTAGACTCTATCCAGCGATAGAGCTAACACAAATAAACAAGAAAGTTTGAAATTAGAACCTAAGAGGTAAGTCCAGGATTGAGTGTCTCTTCAGACGTGTAACTGACGCACTATTATCCAACAGGTTCATCGCAAGCTAGTTCGGATGAGAATACAGCTTGTCTTGGTACTTCTTGCTGTAGCGAGTTATTTCCTCTTTTACTATGGAAATTTTGGTGTCTTGATGTATTAATTGATTAGTTATATACCACGGAGCTTCCAGGATGTTCTGAAGGACTTTAGACTGAAAACGTTGGAGAATTTCGATGTTGGAGTTACTGGCTGTACCCCAAAGCTGTATACCATAAGTCCAAACAGGTTTCAAAATCACCTTGTATACTAACAACTTATTTCTTAATGATAATTTCGACCTCTTGTTTAAAAGCCAGGATATCTTTTTGAATTTTGAGTTTAAAAATAATCTTTTGTGCCAGATATGAGAACGCCAAGTTAGTCTTCGGTCTAGATGCATACCCAGATATTTCACTTCTTCAGATTGGGGGAGGAGGACATTATTAAGAGATACAGGTGGGCAGTTAGCAGGCCTTGTGGTGAAAGTTACATGAGTGGACTTGGTTTCATTAACCTTCATTAACCCTCCATCTCACAAGCCACTCCGACAAGTCATCCAGCTCAGATTGTAGTCGTTGGGATGCAGTTCCTGGGACTTCATGAGAGGCTAGTATAGCGGTATTATCAGCAAAGGTGGCCATGGTGACATAGGCTCGTACAGGTATGTCAGATGTGAAGAGGGTGTAGAAGATGGGACCCAATACACTGCCTTGTAGAACGCCCGCCTCAATTTTGTGGAGGTCGGAGTATTCGTCTTGAAATTTGTCTAGAAAAAACCTGTTTGACAAATAGGATTTGATGACATTAAAGAAAGAATGAGGAACAATTAGTTTTAATTTATAGAGGAGACCCTTATGCCAAACTTTATCAAAAGCCTGACTGATATCAAGAAAAACAGCCGAGCAGTATCTTTTTGCTTCCAGATCTTCCTTCACTACATTGACCACACGATGAATCTGCTCAATGGTAAAGTGCTTCTGGCGGAAACCAAACTGATGGTTGGGGATAAAAAATTTATTTTAGAAAGTTATTATTGTAAAGTGCTTGATAAGTAGTGTAATGCAGATTGCATAGACGAAGTTATTACCTACTAATTTTAAATTTAGATTGGACCAATTAATAATCCTATCGGTCCTATCCAATGATCTAAATTGGTTTTCGTTGATACATTTTCTTGATCGGAACACAAGGCAAACTCCACATTAATACTGGAAATATCTTAGACAGAAAATTAATTTTAACGGGCTGAATTTGATTCTTTATAACCTAATTAGTTTATCGAGATCCATCCATATAAATTAATTGTAGTGAATAACTCATCAACACCTAGCGTAACCCACGAAAGATAGAGGCAGGAAATATGGTACATACCTTCATAATGCGCCCAAGAGGCTCACGAAGGAATAACTATCAATTATCTCCGGAGTGTTAGAAAGTAGAATGTGATAGAAAAAAACGTGAATGTAGTGTACTGTGTGTGAATATATACTGTGTTGAAAAACAGTACACTATATTCACGTTTGTTTCTATCACATTCTACTTTCTAACACTCCGGAGATAATTATGTATATATATATATATATATATATATATCCGGAGGTAAATATATATATATATATATATATATATATATATCTATAATTACACGTATATAATATAAATTCAATATATTTACAAACTATCTTAAAATGGTAAAAAATGAAAACAACAGACAGTTATTAAAACAAATAATTATATCTAAATTGCTCTAAACTTATTTAGTAACAAAGAAACCACACAATAACAATAAGTGCTTTAATTATTATAACTCTATAATGCTTTAAATAAACCAATATGTTAACTATTTTAGGTTATACAGGTAACTACTAAGTAATGCATTGAGAATAAGTAAGAAATGTAATACATACAAACAGATTTTTCGCACACTGCACTATAAGCAATTATTATATTAATTTGTTGGATTGGCTCTTTTTCCACAATCAACAAAGTGTTTAGTAGGCCTGCCACCATATTTAGGCTCACAAGATTCACGTGCCGACCCTGTTTCGAAATGTACCACAAATGTATCTTTAACAAAGGCACTATAGCTTCTCCAAAAATGCTCTTTCTTATGATGAACTTCCTTCTTTTTCTTACAAAATTAGAATGAAATCTATTTTTTATTTCATCACATATCTGAACTGTATTTAGCTCAGGACATCTCTCACTTTAAACTTTGTTCTAACGTGTACTCACTTATTAAGTAAAAAGCTCGTATAAATCTGCTTATGTAATAACAAACACTGATATTTTTAATCTTCAATATAAACTTATTATGTCGAATAACAAAATATGATACGTTCTACCTGAATATCTCGCACGGACTGTCCAGAAGGTCTAAATCATGCGTGGAAGTTAAGATAAGATTAGTTAAGATAAGATTAATAGCAAAACAATGAAGCCAGACCATTAAGTTGTATTGTTATCATACTAACTCTTTTATGGGGGGCCCGTTTCTCGAGCGAACTTTGGACGCATATGGCGGGATATGGCGCTAAAATTTATAGGCTAGTATTTTCAATATGTATAATTTATGAAAATTGTAGTCCCGAAGCGACTGTCGTCGACAGTTTTGATTCCTTCTCTATTAAACTAAAAAATCATAAAAAATTGTAATAATTTTAAAAATTCACTGTGTTGAACGAGCTATATTTCTGTTATGAACATTTCTTAAATTTGTTTACTTCATTATATATACTAACCATAAAATATAATATTATAATTTTTATTAATAAATTTGATTTTAAAGCACAATATATAATTATGAGAAAAGCATATATTTTTCAGGACAATATTATTTCCTTTATAGCAGGTCATATATACAGCTAATAAAAATAAAAATGGAAACCAGACACTGCGCATAACTCAACACGTATCTTGGAATAAAAAAAAACATAATTTTGAACTGAAATGAAAAATGTTGATTAGGGGGTTTTTTCACTCAACGAACCACTGTGCGGCGGAGTCTCTGACACTCCTGGCGTATTTCGAAAACGTGAATCCGTGTAGGGGCATCTCTATCTCTTGTTTATTTGTGCCGGAAATATACCTACTAAAGTTCTTTTTTATTGTGATGTAACGGTATTAATTTTTTGTCCCCCTCCCGCCAATGTCAGAGACACCTGTCAGGGAATCTTGAGACACCTAGTGAAACATAGTTATTAAGTTAATAATCTTTAACATTTCTTTCCAAAAAAGAAAAAAAAACAATGCAGGGTTGATTTTGCAGTGAAGGGAAATAATATCCCTTAGTGACGCTATAGAGAGTTAGCAGCATCGTTGCGTAATGCATAAATGTTTTATAGTCACATTTATTTGACTCCCTTTTACGAGGTTTTAACCCATTTCTACAGTGCACAAAGCTCTTGTCAGTCGCAATAACTGTGGCCTTTTATCTCTGAGGCACCGGATTATTGGCTTACTAGGCAAGTGTCTGTTGATTACTTGTGAAAAACTATACATACTATACAACACATCTCCAGTAATACAGTAAGTACAGAAATCAATAAACTATACTGGGTCAGTGTTTTTATTTCATTAAGTGTTTGAAGCAATTATATGTTGCGTATTAATACATACGTTTTTTGAAGTGAGGGTTCTCCAATCATAGAATTATTACATAAACCAAAAAGTTGTATTCGACAATCCTGTTATTTTTAGAAAGCTTATTCAAAAATATTTATTAATATTTAAGTAGTTTGTACCACCTTGGTTTGCGGATTGATAGTCCCAAGCCTAGGACTACATTAAAATTCAAATTTAATTTTGGAAGAACGATCAAGTGGGGTGCATAAATCAGTCTTCTCATGGTAAATACGTAAATAAGCGCGTATTGGGTTCGAACGTGATTTCCTGTGCTATTGTGTAGATTCAAAAACATACACACTTACTTCATTTTTACATTTTACACAACCTGAATTATATTCGTTTTATCTAGAATTTATGTTTATTAGCCAAATAAAACAGATACTACACATTCGGTTTTTGAGATTGCATAACTAAGCTTAGATGCTAATGATGTATTTAAATGAAATAACAATTAATAATCTGTGGTGAAATATCTATCTAATTCAGTAAAATTAATAATTTTAATCTAATTCAGAGACTACTGACGGATTAAAAGCCTTTGATCTCGTAAACAAAACAAAGAACTCTTCCATCGAATGTGAATTGAAATTGACATTCTGTAATAACGAATGTGAATCCGGTTTTAATTAAAGTGTTCACACCATATTTTCACCAACAGGTAGAGTAACTGAGATCGTGCGTTTACTATGAATAGGTAAAGTGTTCCCGTTAAATTTTATATAAACATATATTTTACTAAATAATTTATGTTAGTTCAATGGTATTACGAGCTCAATTTATTTATTACAAACAACTACTCTAATAAGTTTTGAGATTATAATGTACTTCAATGAAATCATAAGAATGGAAATTATGTTTTACTATTTATATACAGTATTTTCGGTAACTTTGAAAAAACCCCTAATCAACATTTTTCATTTCAGTTCAAAATTAGGGTTTTTTATTCCAAGGTACGTGTTGAGTTATGCGCAGTGTCTGGTTTCCATTTTTATTTTTATTAGCTGTATATATACGACCTGCTATAAAGGAAATAATATTGTCCTGAAAAAATATATGCTTTTCTCATAATTATATATTGTGCTTTAAAATCAAATTTATTAATAAAAATTATAATATTATATTTTATGGTTAGTATATATAATGAAGTAAACAAATGTAAGAGATTTTCATAACAGAAATATAGCTCGTTCAACACAGTGAATTTTTAAAATTATTACAATTTTTTATGATCTTTTAGTTTAATAGAGAAGTAATCAAAACTGTCGACGACAGTCGCTTCGGGAGTACGAATACAAACTGTAACGCAACTCCACTGGAATGAAACTGAAGGAGAACAAGTAACATTATATAAAACTGGCGTGTAGGTCACGTGATCACAAACTGAGAAAGTTAGATTAATTCTGACCGCCAGATTTGTCGCCTGCACGATGTAATCTAAAGTTCGATTTCAATCTTGGTGAGAAACCTGGAAGTGGCAAGTTTGAAAAGTAATGCTGCAAGTTATACTTCTAGGACGGACATCCCGAGAGGTAAGTTTGTTTACATTATTTTTTCTTGGTAATGCTGTTATAACAGGTTTCTTTTGGTTATTGATTTTCTATATTAATTGTATATAAATTCAAGTTTCTCAAGGGTTCTTTACTGTAACAGTTTTGTACTTAGAGTTCTGTGGTCTGTTTTATTTTTTAATGTGTGACCGCTCACTTATATCAATAAAATATTTTTGATTAAAACAAAAACTATTGTCGCTATCTATATTCTATTGATATGTAGTAACTGCTAAAGGGGTTACTTGCACTCAACAAGAGTAAAAAAATAATAAACCGAATGTTCGCTAGAGCACATGGCATAAAGCAGAATTAATTTAATGGTAGCTAATACGTTAAGTAAATACTATTTAAAATTGAAAACACACTTTTCATGAAAGTTATATTTATCAATACAGATTATATTTGTAAACACTGCAGGGTTGGTTCGGCAGCAAAGGAAAATATCTCCTGTATAGTCTGATTTACAGCAGAATAGGACTGGGCGCGGTGGGGAGGCGGTGTTGTCAGTTTAAACGAACGCTGTGACAGCCTCAAGAGACTGGTCACCGCACCACCGGCTTATCGGCGACAATAGCTTATTGGTAAAATTAGACATCCGCACTTTTTATAACTGCTATCTTACAATATAATATTCACATCAAACTCTCTATTGTCACAGTTATGTGTTAGTTATAATGTTACCATTCAAAATATGTCCGGAACTCAGGACTGTACAAGGGTTTTTAAATAGTTTTGGTGGTTTCGATTTAGACATAGCGTTAAAATCTAAATGCAGCACAGTACCTTTCATAAAAGAGAGTTAGAATAAAGGGAATACTAATATAAAAGTTTAACCCTGTAATTTAAAACACATTTTACCATTTCAAGACGGGTTCATATGGTGAATAAAAATATGCTTTTACTTACCATATGGTACATTTTCTTTCGTGTCGTCCGTCCACCCCTGTCGTCTTATATGGCCAGTATTTACCCATGTCTTTCTAGAAAACTGACACAGGTTTTCTGTATTATGACGTTAGTTTCGCTGAAATAGCTTCATTAATACTTTTAAAATTAGAAATTAAAATCGGTTCTATTCTTTTCGTTGACCCAGTACTAGAGTGGTGTCTGTTAGCCAATTTTGAAAAATTATCACATTCATACAATACAGTCTAGAGATACAGTAAGTACAAAAGCAACAATGTGTAATGGCCGGTTTTAAAAATTCTTTCTCATTGAATATTTGTAGTATGTATGTATTACGTACCACGAATGTTTTTTAAATTGATGGCCCTGCCACAAGATAACTTGTTCAACACGCTTAAAAATAGTGCGTAATATAACATGTATATTTGTGCTTGATTTATATTTATAAATTTTACCACACTGGCAGTTTATTACTGACCCTTACTACAAATATTGAAACTATCGATCACTAAACTGAAAAGTATGTGTGGACTGCTGGATAGTTCGATATAATACAGTCATTGTATAAACCAACCCTCCCGTCATTGAGTAACGAAGATTAATGCTCGAGCAACTTGTAATTCTGCGTCTGTGTATAACCATCGGATGATGAGATTCAGTTTCAGGGCAATGGACTTTTGATGAATATGTATAATTTGTACACAATGGACAAACATTTCACTGTATGTTTTATAAAACTGCTACCAAAATAGAGATAATGTGAAAGTTGAAAATACATATAATGGATATTTTAATCTTAGTTTACTAAGAAATGAATAATAATTTGATATATATTTAATTGAAGGATGTAAAGTATAAGTAGTTTAAATATACGCAAAAACAAGTGTATGGTCTTAGTTGAAAATTTTTGCGGTCTGGTGGTCTGGTGACGGCATCAGAGTATCCTTGTATAAGTGTATAATACATCCACCCATTATTACATACATTCTACATCCATCTGCTATCAATAAACCAGTTAGTATTCCGAAGTAGGAAGTCAACATTAGACGTAGTCGTGCGTCTAGTTGACTTCATAGAAGATGAACTTGAAGATCAAAGAGACACACCAAGTGTGTTTCTAGACTTATCGAAAGCTGTTGACTGCGTTAATTATTATACCTTGACTCAAAATCTGGAATATTACGGGATACAGGGAGTGCCTAGTAATAGAAAAATTCGTCAAAATTTCCAAACATGCAATCGGGGGAGGAGTCCCTGAGATGTGGAGTCCCTTAAGGTTCCATACTCGGTCCGCTTCTCTTCTTGTTGTATGTCAATGACGCTGGCTCATCGCTTAATTAAGGAAATATTGTCCAATACGCGTGTATACGTCTCCCTGTTTCCTCTCAAAATCAATCACAGAACTGGAAATTGTGACATTCACAGAGCTCAAAAATGCATTCCAGCACTTCAAAGAGCTCAATCTCAAAACAAAAGCATCAAAGTCAACTTTCATCAAATGTTGTTTACGAAATACAGACTCAAATCGTAATCCAACAGTCATGTTGGATCAAACTGAAGTCGAGCATATCCATTCGGCTAAATTCCTTGGGATATAGCCTTAATAGAGGGTTGAAATGGAATTCTCACGTCCACAATGTCTGTTCAAAACTGTCTGCAAGCATTTATGTTTTGAGACAGCTTTCCAAATACTGCCCAATTCAGTTACCGATGACTGCGTATTATAGAATACTCTACCCTAATCTCTCGTACGGAGTGATCTTGTGGGAAGGTTGTACAAACATAAATTTTCATAGAATGTTGATCCTGCAGAAAAAAGCAGTTAGAATAATTACAAAACGTCAAAAGAGAGGGTCGTGCAGACCAGTATTCGAAAATCTCAAATTTTTTACGCTTCTCTGTCTTTATTTTCTGGTAACATCTCTTTCTCGTGGTATATGGTTGATAGTTATTGAATCCTCCTTCTCGCAGGATATCACGAAAATTAACTAAGATATGAACTGTAACCTTTGCATGTAGTTTCATTTATACATAACAAAATCGAGTTTGATCATGATGCTGGTGTGGCTTGGCGATTTGGCTGAGCGTTAACATAGTTTATAACTTTGGATGATATCTCAAGAATTAAATGAGTTGTGGACTTGAAATTTTGCATAAAATTTAACGCAAGTCGCAATAACGGGACACGTGGTGTGGCATATTCCTGCCTTGTAATATTGTTATCTCTGCTATTTGGTGCAAGTATACCTGTTTTAATAAAATAAAGTTACCCTGAAAGACACGAAATTAGAATCTACAAATTTTGAAATTAAAAGTTCAATTTATATTAGACAATATTAGATCTGAATACAATATGAAATGATGTCGAGGATGATTTAATTATCTCATTAACTTTCGTAATTTCCGGTTTTACTCACAGTTTCTCCGGTGCTTTAACACTAATTAATTAGGCTCTGCTCTTACAGGATTGGTTAGAAATGACTTCTTACACATTTATATTGTTACTACCAAATTAAGGTCATTCTTTTGAAAAGAATTAAAAACCTTTATAAATATAATTTATACTACCAAATTAAGGTCATTCTTTTGAAAAGAATTAAAAACCTTTATAAATATAATTTACACTTCTAATAGTCATATAAATTACTTTTATACATTATTCGAAGATAAATTATTTCACTATAATACATTTTTCTAAATAGATTAGATAAAAAAATATTACTCACTAAACATTACAAAAGTGTTACAAAAGTTTGTTTTTTATTCACTATATAGTATAATAATGGAAAATATCTTTTGTTACAATAAATTAAATCAATTAATGTTTGTCACTAAGTCACTAAGTGATTATTAAAGTTATCGACTGATATATTCAAAATTTTCTAGACGTCAAACGTACGGTTGAAAATGTCATCTATGTTTTTAACAGTACTGACAAATTTGAAAAATAAGTTGCAAAGTAATGTGAATGTTATTATTAAACTGAGTAGATTATTGTTCTTGCTCGTCTACAAAAATATTATATTTTCAAGTTTTTATTGTTCCACACACTGTATTGAATTGCAGAATTCGACCGAAGCAAACGATAAGCAGCTGTTTGTCATATCTACAGTAAATTGGAATAGTAATATTTACCTCGGATAAATTTAACAGGTAATAATTATAATTTTAAATAAATAATTAGTATGAGATAAACCAATTTTTCTAGTAAATTATTTGTAACAAAAACAGTTACAAAATATTGCACTCCGCTACTAATTACCAGTTGGACGTTGGACAATGTTGAGTAAGCGGTTGGGAACCGCTGTACCACAGTATCATTGATTGTGTGAGTGAGGTGGCCGAAATACAACCATTTCAGCTGTGTGGTTAACCTGTTTCCTGTCGCTAGTTCTGGGTTCAAAACACTACAGATATTGCGATTAAGCTGCAGTAGTGAATTGTAACTATGTCAAAAGTTCTATATAGCTTTATGTCAACACTAAGCTATGGAGCGGCGCATTGCCTAGTTAGATCATGCAAGCTGCTCCATATTAGAATGTTTCAAAATAAGCCCCTGTATTATAGGTTATATAGAAATCTATTGGTTCATTTAATTTATAAACCTCAGGACGCTTAGTATTTTCTGTCTGTTTATACAGCCAATAAATAAATCTGTAATATAATTTTGGTATAAAACCTTCAAGATATATATTGTAGTAAAACGCCGAGATTACAATATTGTTGTAATTTTTCAAATTACTTTACTACTGTAAATTATTACAAATTACCCCTTCATATTTACAAAACCATTTTAAAATCACTAATTTAAACCAATTACATAAACTATCTGATTAATTTAAATTACATATAGACTGTTTGAAACAATCGGTTAAGTACATATGAACCCAAATCATAATAATACGGTTTACAAAGAACAACTGTAAATACGTTTTATTTTAAAAACTAATTACCAAAAACATCTTCGAAATATAAATGGTTGTACTCGTTATCTAACAATGAAAATAGTTTATTACTTTATACTGCTGATCATAAATATCTATGGTAACAACCCAAAGAGTAAAGAAACACTTCCTAGCTGATTCTTGCATCGGTAGAAGTCATCCTATTACCAGATTTATTACTTCAAGACTGTAAGAAGCCATGATATAATTCTTAGCGTAATGTTCTTAGAAAGTTTGTACTGTTTAAATTACAACGGTTTTTATACGAGTACAAGCTTGTTCAAGTAACATCATTTATTCCAGTACGTCCCGCTTTGTTTTATTCATAGCACATTTGTATATGTAGAACCCACTGATATATATATATATATATATATATATATATGTGTGTGTGTGTGTGTGTGTGTGTGTGTGTGTGTGTGTGTGTGTGTGTGTGTGTGTGTGTGTGTGTGTGTGTGTGTGTGTGTGTGTGTGTGTGAGTGAGTGTGTGTGTGTGTGTGTGTGTGTGTGTGTGTGTGTGTGTGAGTGAGTGTGAGTGTGTGTGTGTGTGTGTGTGTGTGTGTGTGTGTGTGTGTGTGTGTGTGTGTGTGTATGTATATATATATATATATATAAATCTTCAATAAGAAATCTTCAAATGTATTAAACAGTTTCTATATTTCGGCTTAAGCCGTCTTCAGGAAATCACAAAAATATAAGTAGGACTATAAGAACAGAATAAACATAAAACATCAACACAGAAAATGAAAATTAAGAATGAATTATGTAGAATGGTATAAACATATGATTTAGTTTTATAAATTCACTTTGTTGAATAAGTCACCTTAAATTTAATCCACTTGGAAATTTTGATTTAGTGACGAGTTGATGGGCTTGTTCCATGGTTTCTAAGACTGTTTGTACTTAAATTTTATGATATTTTTCTAGTTGGTTTCACTGAATATGTTTCGTCAAAATTTAAATTATGTATTAATCCATGTGCCACTACAGGTTGCTCTGTCTTTTTATGTTTATATGCATATCTGTGCCCTGTCATCCTTGTTCTAAGAGAATTTATTGTTGAGCCAATATAATCTTTAGGCATAACTTGCAATGAATTTGGTAAACAATATTTTTTGATTTACATGTTAAGTCTTCAAATATACTGTATGATTTTTGTTTAGAAATACTTGTAAATGATTTTGAAGTAGAGCACATGTTGCAAACTAAACACCTGGGTTTATTGCAAGGATGTGACCCAACTGTCACGTTTTCTTGGTCTTTGTGCTTAGGCAATTTTGGATGGAATAAAATATCTTTCAAAACTGGTGGTTTTCTAAATCTTATTTTTGGAATGTATTTGAAAATGTTTTTAGTTGAAGCAGATCTGTCCAATAAACTGTATGCTACTCGAAATATGTTGTTAATTTTATAAAATCCTGGGTGGTATTTTGTTAAAAACTTTGGATCATTTTATATATATCGTACATTGAGAAAGTTTGAATGCATAATGCAGCATTTCTGAGAAATGTATCGTATAAATAATCATGTATTAATCTTGAAAGATTGAATTTTATACCTGGAGATGAATCTATTAAAGTTATTTTTGTTAATAGCATCAAAAAAACCTTTAATATGATGAAAAAAAGGAACACATCAAAACTACTCTTCTCCTTCTCTCTTACTTCTGTGTGGGACTGGGTGACATAGGCGCGTCTAGAATATTCTCTACGTATCTCCTGCGTGGCATAGAAGCTATAGCCTTAAAAGGTCCATATGGTCTTTTTTGGGATTTTATCTGCGACAAGACGTATTTCATCTATTTGGTACTTTTTCAAGCTATTTGACCTTTTATGGAGATTTCACAAACAATTCTTCCAAAATTTAAAGAAATTGAATAACGAAGAACGGACAAATCCTCTTCATTTTCATAAGTTGATTTTAGTCTCTGGGAGCTACTTCTCATCAATCAGATTGCTCTTGGGAAGCCAACACCCGGTAGAATTCTTTCCTTTATTTAAATGTTTGCTTCTTTGCCAAGCAAGGAGCCTGGTTTTTGTTAGCAGAAAGTGCCTACATGACGTTTCCCACAAAATGGTCCGCTAGAACAAGTTAAACATGAGAGATCTTCAGTAACAGTATCTCGTGTTTTGTTGACTGGAAATGCCCTCAATTCGAGTCGAGCCATTTGCAGAGACTGTTAGACCCATCTCCCTGTACTTTGGTCTGGTTACTTGGGGACACCTATGATTGAATTTGACTCTAGGGTCTTCAGGTAAAGACTGGAGAAAGCACCGGATCAATTAGATGAGAGCTCCTATAAAACGAGAAACATGCCTGAAATGAATTAGCGCATTTCGGCAACGTTTGGTGTAGCTTGGAAGTTGATAGTTTGCATGTTATTATATTTCTACCTATAAACTCTGTTTTTATTATAACAAGGCCATGCCTGAAGAAACATATTTAATAAAGAGAACTCATTCAGAAATACCTGAAAGAACAATGGTTAGGATTACAATTGGATGAAGTTAACCCGGGGATTTCATAATAGTTGTGTTGGAAAATTGCATAGCGACCCCTAGGAGAAAAATATAATTACTGTTTTTTAATAAATTAAAACTGATTTAACGTTTGTATAGTGTTAAACGACCTGTCTCGGATCTAATTAAGACTCGACTTCTACGGGCTTTGTGTGCGAGTTACAGGCCATTGTTTTATCGTTAGACCAACCCAAACCATTTCTTTCACAATAAAAAAACATACAAAAGTGACGCAAGTAAATGAGTTTCTTATCTCTTAGTTAAGAATTCCTGGTAAAGCAGGGTTATTAAGGTTATTTTATAAATGTTGGGGAAAATTAAAAGTTATACATATTGAAGTTAAAAAACAAACAGATCTATTTTATATTCATTTATGTTCGAAAATTGAATATTTACTTATATGCCTTTTTAATCTCTGTTTTAAATAATATGCATATTTAATGTTATACTTCCTTTCTTTCTTACTAAATCGGTTTTATATACTTGTCTTTCCTTCACTATATCGTCTTAATAATTTAATTTAATGGTTATTTTAAAATTTTTTAAATACGATTCTTGAAATATTCCTACAAGAGAGTTATAGAAGTTTTTTTCGTTTTAATATAAAATAGTCTTCCCATGAAAATGCAAATTATTATTAGTATGTAGTTACAATTTTCTCATTCTGATGTTTGTATTGTACCATTAAATCTTTTTTGTTTCAGTGGAACTGCTTCTTCAAATAAGTCCTCTGTACAAAATATTTACTTTTATATTTGGTTGGCGGGCCTGGACACACTGTTAAACTCGACTTTTGATGCAATCTAGAGTTTTATCTCTTGGAACGGCTTTTAAACATTTGGTTACAATCTAAATAGAGTACTGCATAATTAATTATAATCATCAAACTCTTCAAAAAGGTATATCTTATTTATTTATTTTACGTAAGTAATTGAAATTATACCTAACATGTTAGTTTATTAATGAAAAATCTATAGCATTCATTTAAATATTAGTATCATACATTAATTAATTTATTACTATTTGTAATGTAAATAGTGTTTATAAGTTTACATAATTCGAACTTAGTTCTTAAATACAAAATTATATTTTATTTTAGAAGTTTGTATACATTAATTAATTTATTACTGCATTTATTCCTTTTTATATTGTGCGTGTGTTTATAAGTTTGAACAAAATATGAACATTCTGAGTTGTGTAATACCATAATGTAATTCATTTTACAAGTTTCAAAAATGGCAAAGACTGTATTATACACCAATAAAAGATGTCGTGAAAATTATTCAGTTAAAAATGGTGATATTGTATGTATATAGTAACACCGATGCATTAAATAATAATAATTCTTCAACTTAAAGAGTAGTCCATTTGCTGAGGTCATTTGACCTTGAGTTTTTCGTGAAAACACCAACACGTGTAACACCAACAATACTGTCGGTAAATGGCTACATAATCTCCTACCTTGTAAACATGGCAGTGTCTGAGATCAATACAGCCATCTCTGACCATTATGGCCAATAGGATGTCAATAAGAGAATAAAAATTGAAAGAGAGCAAAAAAAAAAGAAAAGTAAGGCCAGAAATATAATTATCTCCTTTATGATTTACTCTCCAAAGAAAAGCGTATCTTCCCTGAACCATTGAAAATAATAGAACAATACTAAAATATGCAAGGAAACTGTAAACAATTATGTTAACATGTGCAGCCCTAGCTAAACATTTAAGGTTTGTCAACCAAGTAAGGTAAAAAATAAGCGGATGACTAAAGGAAATTCGATTTCCAGAGAAAAGTTGAAATTTATTGAAAGTTTAGAGAAGAATGATGCGAGCTACGAAGGAATACGTTATTTCTATTCAATTATTTCCCCAAAAAATGTTTCCAAAACTATATGGAACATCATGAACACCAATAATAAACAATATAATCAAATCAAAGTTCAAACGGTTTCATCTCAAACAACGAACTTCGCTTACAGAATCTGGTCGGATAGTGTCGTAATGCATTTTGACTCAACTCTGATTTGACATTAGAAATACCAAAATGTTTCAGTATAAAAGGAATTAAATCTATTACATTTAGTACAAGTTTTGAAGATATCTTAATGTCACTTCCGAATAGATAGGAATTAGAACAAACTATTCCTTTCCTTCAAGTATTCTTATTAATAAGTTATAGGCGACATTTGTGTTCTGTTGTTTAAAAATTTTATTTCGATAAAGATGGATGACAGCTCTCATGGAAGTATATTACGCCAGGTGAATGTTACACAATTACATGTAACACTACATAATGAGTACATTACGACCTAAGTTACCAATTCTAATACGAACAGTATTAAAACAACTATAATCACTAAATATAAAGTTATTATGCCTGGACGTGCCGTACGTCACAAGTCACAACGTATCTTGTAGTAAATGGCCGAACAATTAAGTCTCCAGTTTGATAGCGGCACTAAAAGTGGATGGCTCTTACATCGAGTGTTTTGTTGTTATATCCCCTTTATTGGTTCCAGTCCGTCTACTGACATTGAACATTATTGCCCCTGTAAGAGTATTCGTTCTCGTGCGCTGTCTTTCCAATAAGTTCATTTAATTCTTCTCAGTTTGTCTATGTTCATAGTTCAAACTGTTGGTTCAACTATTTATTTTTTCTCTTGGAATTTTGTTGGAAGGAAGGTAGATTTGTGTGATCTTTAATGGCATGATTATGTATTTTAAACACTAGAAATTTAAAAACTTTACAGTTCTAAAATATTCATAAAAAATCAAAATAATAGTAGGTGGGCCTAAAAACGAAGAATTGTTTTGTTTGCAATCGATTAGAAATTATGTTTCCAATTAGATTTCTGTACCGCATAGTTGAGTTTTAAGAGAAATGAGAATTCAGTTTTGCCAATGTCAATATGACTAATCCAATGGTTCATGATTTTTCCAGGTAACCGGGTTTCGATGACTTTAAAACGGAACAGACCTAAACAACTGAGTCTCCCAGATTATTTCATCTTAACCCAAGAAATTTACTATTAGTTCTTGTCATTTATGTTTAATTCACAAAGTTCTCTAGCAGAAGTTTACTCATGATTCTTCAAATCAACTGATCCGTTCCCGTTTTAACATCAAACTTATTAAAGAATTCAGCGCTTAGGAAAGACGAGATTCCGATCAAAGGCATATTTTAGTTCCAACAGTAATTGAAGGAAAGTGTCATAGTTTACAACTCTTTACATAAACTAGTAATCCTCTGTAAATTTTCAAGTACAAATCTCTTACCATATATATATATTACAGTGCTTATAATAGTGAAAACAAGAAATAAAAACAAGATAAAAACACACAATATTGGTTTTTAACATTCGAATTAAAAGAAAATGGACTATTCATAAAGTAATGAAATGAAATAAAGTCGAAAACTTTATAGATGGTGCGACAAGAGTTATCTATTTATTTCTCTAGCTTGTTTAACTGTTCTTTTTTGGTATGTACAGGACGAAGAGATCAATGAATTTTTATATTTAATTAATTAGTAAAGGTAAATTACACCCCTTGCCATAAAAACTAATAAGCGCTTGGTAATGTGATTATATATGTATATATTAATACTACTGCTAAAGATTATTTCTAACTACATATCAAGTTTTACTAGTTTAGTGTAACATTATCCAAGAGATTTGTATTTACCCTTTTGTCTCCAATAAAAGTACGAGTTTCTCTTCTTTGTATGAACTGATAATCACATTAACAAACCTTTTAGCGGCCAATATAATTCAACTTGCCTACTTTTTTATTTGCATATAAATTTAAAAAATATTTGCATGGATCCTCATTGTATTTCTTGCAGTTTATTGGTAAACTATCATAATCTCCGGCAGCCTGAAGAAGCTGGAACACCTAGGAGACGGATGCCTCTACAAGATTGGAGTTATTATTCCAGACTCCAGAAAATTATTGAAGGCAAAGACTTCCGTACTGATCTTCAAAGGTCGGCGACTTTCATACGGTCAGAGTTGACAAAAGCCAATAATCTCCATAGAAAGAACATCATTCATAGTGTAATACTTTCCACAGGTTGGAAAGATGCTTCTAGTGTGACGTAAGGCTCATAGAGGTAGGAAGTTGCTGCAGACCAAGACCTTTCAGAGATCAGAGAATCCGGGGCTAGAAGTTATTATAAGCCACAAGCTATTATTAGAGGTCAGAAATTGTCAGATGACGAAAAATTATAAAGAACTCTATAGGACAAAAATCCCAGAATCCACAAATTTCTACGTATTGTGAGCTTTTCAAAGGACAGATTCCCAGAGGCCGAAAGTTCTCACAAACCAAAAACTTCATGTCGATAGAAACGTCATCTACCTGTGGAGACAGAAATATATAGGCATGTTACATAATCACAAGTGCTAAAGCATTTTATAAAGCTGATTTGATTTTAGACCCACATGAATATTTGGAGGTAATGAAGTTTGTGATAATGATCACAAAAATTACTATTGAAATGTATTGTTCTTTATGGTAAATTTTTCGATGTGGTTGATTCCAATATCTAATATTTTCCAGATAGTATAAGATAAAATATACCTTGCAGGTTAGTCAAAGTAAGGTATATTTAATGTGTTATTGCCATATGGAATTTCCTGATTTGAAACGCATTAATAATTTTTAATGTTGCCTTCAATTGAACACAGTTGATAGAAAACTTTGAAAATATATCTGTTTTGTGTGATTAGAATTCAAAGGTAACTACGTAGTAACTAAGTTGTTATTTAAAAATATATGGAAGTCACAACAAAACTGCACACAGTCACTGCGGCACATGAAATGTCAGCCTCTCTGACAGCCACGATAATGGGTAGGATGTTTCTGACGCAGACTTCTTTTAAAAGAACAAACAATATTTTATAGTTTTAAATAATATATCTGCAAAACATAACACTTTCAAGTATTTAGTTATCCTAATGCACTAATGCATTAATTGATATGAAAAACTTCTATTGGCACGATATTACTGTTTGCTTAACATAACGATTTACGTTTAATTTTTGCTACACATACAAATGAGGTAGATATACAAAAATAATTAAATTTTCATAACATATTAATGTTAATGAAGAAAAAAACATGATCATAAATAATTTCTGTCAAATAAACATATCATCTAAGCTCAGCCTTTCTCCAGAATGGTTTACGTTTGACTGGTTAACTCTCAGTTGAACCTACAATAGTTACAGCAAAACCCGTTTTGTCAATTAGGTCTAACCTAATGGTGATGTCAGGGAACTATAATCAACCTGATGTATTTTCTTTTACTGGTAAAGTGTCTGTTAAAGTATATACTAAAAAATACGTCACTTGATTGAGAGTTAAACAGAAAGTAAGAAGTTAAATCTTATTGGTTACCCTGTACAATCAAGCATCATGATTTTTCAAATAAGAAAGTATAAAAATGTATGTTTTTAAACAAAAAGGCTAAATTAGACTTTTGTTGCGAGTGTTAGTGAAGCCTATAACTCCAGGGACTTTAAAAATAAATGTTTGTCTGTCTATCCGCACTATATCTCGAGAATGAACTTAACATTAGACTTTAAATTTTGTATGAAGCTTCATTTCTTTATAAGCGAAGGCGAGTTCGATGGTAATACATGCTACTCTTTGAGATTTGGCTGAGCGTTAATATGTTTAAATTGGTCTTATGGTTAAACATGAGGGTAAAGAAAAAATTTTGCCAATATATAAAGTTGTAAAGAATATTTGTTGTTCTCCTCCGAAGAATAGTGGATATAGTCACGGCTTACTAATTGAGAGATCACGGGTTCAAATCCCGGCGAAGTCCTATCAGATAGTAATAACAGCCAAAGTGACAAGCGAGCATAGCCAAGATCTGAGACTTAAAAAATATTTATAAAATTAAAATCAGTAAATCTGACTTTTTAACCTGTGACATAATAACACATGTGGCTATACAAACTTGAAATGTTGTATGTAACCTCAGCGAAGCCTGTTACGTGACACGTAGTGTGGCATACTTCTGCATTGTTTATGATGAATATCGTTTTAACTCTTGCTCTCCTAGGGTCCAGCCAGCGTATATCTACCACCAGACCTTGGGGTGTAAGGGTTGATAAACCCTACACACAAATAAGATTGGTACAAAAATTAATTGTGTTCACTAATTCTGTCCCAGCTGTCTTTTGCACACACTCTGCTTTATAATTGCCTACACAGAAATGTCATCTAAACTCTTCAATGGAAATTGTTCATAGCCAAACCCTTCATACAATATAGTGAAGTTCCAGAAGAAAGTAATATTTAGTGGTTGTTAGTTTACTATCACAAAGGATAAGGTTAATTGCGAGATTCATTTTAGATACACGATTATTTGTCCATAAAAGTACCATTACCTTCTCTATACAAGAGGTACAATCAAACGCTCCGCCATACCATCGAATTCAATGCCTGACCCCAGTATTGCGCCATCAGATTGGGATCGCAATGTTGTTAATTGCAGCCATAAAGTTTATTGGTTATAAACCTCATGTTATGCGTTTGTGTTTTGTTGTGTACAGAAGATTACTATACAGCTTAATTTATTTTTATTGGCAAACGATATATTATTGAAAACCTACAAAAAGCAGGCAATAAGTAGAAATATATATAACATGCATTCAATCAGACCATCTCGGTAAACATTGCTGCAAATTAGAAAATAATTATTGAAACAAGGATATAAATTAATATTCGTAACTTCTAATAACATCGCCCTTATAACACAAAACGTAATTGGAGAAACCAAAATAAAAATTCAAAATGTAACAATAGTGGAGTATACTAATTTAAATGCAACGAATGTCAAACCCACTATATTGGTCAATCCGGCTGATCGTTCACAATTAGATTTAATAAACATATAAACGCATTGAAAACACCATCAAATTAAAATTATGCTGGCCATACACACAAAAATATCTAAGAAAATCTTGAAATTTTACACATATGCAAGAAAAGTCATGTAATGCCACCAAAATCAATCCTGATTTATGTGAAGACTTTTAAGCAGTAAATATACTAATCACACATAAATAAGTACAAACAAATTAGCCAACAAGGTAATCATAACACATATTAATTTAGTTCAATAATTTATTTCATTTTTATTTTACTTACCTTAATCGAGTACCTGAAGATGAAATCTCTAAACTTGAAGTATAAATAGTATAAGGAATAAACAATAAAAGTGTTATAGGTGTTTTATATTTAATAAACAGAAAACATAATTGAAGAATGATTGTAATAAAGGTGAAAAGTTATAAGAATGACTAATCAAATTTCTCTGTTTGTGCTGAAAAAAGTCTTGCAGCGTCTGTTGTACTTTATTGTTATATTGCAATTTACTATTAATAGAATTTGAGTTTATAATTTGAAATTTTAGCTCCCTGAGTTTAGCCACTTAAAATCACTGTACATTTCGTTAATCTGAGTTTATAAGAATAGAGAACGACAGAGTTATTAACACCGTTTACTTAAAGTAAAGTTTAACTTTTGTAATCCATTAAGCATCCAAAGTTATGAGGTGTACTCCTCAGTTACTCATCGAGCTCTAGAATTCCTGCCAAAGCATTCTTAACTCTTTGAACAGGGTTCACTGCTTGTTCTAGTACCGGCCTCTTTAATTTATCAATTACTACTCTACTGCCTGCACCTTTTGTTTGTTATTCGTATTAATTGTATAGGAAAAAATTACATTTACATATTTCAATGTGTATGTTGTGTTCGTGTCAATAATATACAAAGAGAAGAATATGTAAAGAACGGTGAAAAACATGTGCCAGTTCTTATAGTATTTGATTCATGAAAGAATCGTACAAAGTATTCAAAACATTAAAATTTTATATTGTAGGACAATATGAAAAATAAATCTGACACACAAATAGATTACAAAGAATGTACAATTAGTGCAATTTGTAGATGGTAAATAATACAACAATAAATAAATTATCTATATGTGCCATTAGATGTTTTTAATAATATTAATAGCGAAGGAGGGGTAAAATGTTTCAAAAACACTACCGTGTTACAGTTTGTTTACTTTAAACATCTAGACTAGTAGATAATAGTGTTCACTATTGTTGAGCCTCTAGGGGGAGACTATATTGATTATAGACTACATTGATACTTGTGAAATGTATATGTAACATATAAATGTTATTGTCCACCGATTTTATTACACAGAGTTATAAGTATAATTATTTAAAGTAGTATTCTACTTTATTAAACAGGTCCAAAACTTTAATAAAATTATAAATGACGTGATCTTGGCAGTATTAATGTTTGAGTACGAAATCTTAGTTTCAATCTTCTCGGTTGCAATTTTAATTTCCAAGTTGAATGTTACGTTACTGTGGAGGAATCTGCAAGTATCACAGAATTCCTTTACATATTTTTTGATTGGTTTAACTGCACTTAATGATCGTGTTTAAAAGTTAATTAATCATATGTTAAAGTAGATAGACGGGAGAATACGTTCTAGAGTGATTTTAAAAGTTATTTATTAATTAGCAGTTCAGTAAATTCTATTAAAAAATTATAAATTCTGGTACGAATTTTCTCAAGAAAAGGTTTTCTCTTTTCAAATAACATAAATAAAATTAAAGTTAACTACTTGTTTCAAAAGTAAAATTGAACTGTAAAACTCTGAACAGAAAAATTTATAATTTAATTCAAAATAATTTATTTTTCTTTGTTATAAACGACGCTAAATAAAACTGAACTAAATACTTCCTGAAATATTCTTTGTACCACTGATATTACTGTTACTGTTGGTGCAGATTCAAAGTTCAAACTGTAATTTAACTATGTTTTACCAAAAGTATTTATTTACTAAATATAAATTATATTAAATATTATATATTTATTGTATATCTTATTGTATATCTTATATTGTATATATCTATATCAGTCAGAATATCTTGATGAATACAAAATTATTCTGACTGTTGAATACTAAACGGTTATTACCAATGACTTTTAATTAATATTGAAATGGAAGACTTTACTGTAAACTATACTTGCAACGACATGTACGCTCTAGAAAAATGTGCTTTAATTATTAGTTAAATTTAAACGTTTTTACTTTATATTCCCTTAAATATTAAAATTGATGTAATATCCCTATAAAAGATAGCTATCATTAGCCGACAACAAATCCCCCATTTGAAAGTCGTAATTCGACTACTGATTGTTGAATACTAAACGGTTATTACCAATGACTTTAATTAATATTGAAATGGAAGACTTTACTGTAAACTATACTTGCAACGACATGTACGCTCTAGAAAATGTGCTTTAATTATTAGTTAAATTTAAACGTTTTTACTTTATATTCCTTAAATATTAAAATTGATATAATATCCCTATAAAAGATAGCTATCATCAGCCGACAACAAATCCCCCATTTGAAAGTCGTTATTCGATACAAAAAAGATTACATAATTCGATTACATAATATCCCGCACAGACTGGTTCAGGAAAATTAAATCCGAAAACAGTAAATAACAAATAACCACAAAAGAAACTCAAAAGACGCTAGAAGCACGCCTAAGTAGTTTTTTTATACCACCCCCTTCCACTAAACCAGTGAATTAAAACTAACGCCTTTGATTGGCCTCCAATTATCCAATGAAAAAACTCAGAAAGAACAACAGTCAACTCTCATTATAAACCCGTTTACAAAGTAGACTACCTGTAACACCTGCTGTATTAGTGTATCATCCTACATCCACAGATCCCAGAATTTACATAATTTAATTTACCTACATTTTGACATCACTGATTTAATTTTAAATATTTTTGCATATAATTTCTCCCATCACTATTTAATAAATAAATTTTTAAATTGCCTCTGTAGCAAATGCTAAAATTACTATGTTAAATAAAAAATACATCTTTCGTCAGAATCACACATAAATTTTGCTCTCATTTAAAACAACTCAACGTCTGCTCTAGGTATTGCTGTCAAAATTGAGTTATTTAGTACATTCGTATACGTTGTCAATGTTATTATCTATTTTATTTGACATTTATCTGATATTGTGCATTTTGTTTTCTTGTTCGAATTTAATAAAAGTATTAAATAAGATGACGTCTAATTGGCACACACAGTGTTTAATTTTATAACACAGACGAGAATGAAGTAGTCCTTTCTCTTGTCAGTTTCAAAGAGCAAACAAAAATTCACTGACTTGAGCAGAACTTTGGGGCTTGGGAATTTATGAGTGTGATACAAATACAATGGTCTGCCTAACTTTAGTGAGTGAAACAAAGAGAAACAGAAATGTACTGACTTCTGCAGGACGGCAGCTTGGGAATATATGTGCGTGAATACAATGGTCTGGCCTAACTTTGTTGGATAAGGCAGTGAACAAAACAATGTACTTGTAGCAGAGCCCCTAGCGTTACTGGCATGTGTGCTATTATTGAGTTATAGATTACAGACCATTTCATGTACAAAATATCGTTTACTAATTTAATTTTTAGAAAACCCCATAGCTAGCTAAAAGGAAAAAAAGAAAATAACGGTTTAAAATAATCACAGTTTGCAAACATTCCTTTTACGGCGGTAATCAGTTTATCCACTGGCCATGAGAATCTTATATCGCATGAAATTATCTACCAATTGTGCTTACCAAATTCGAAATAAACATATAACCTCATAAACTTATTTGTTTGTTTCAGGATTTTCGTGATAATGCAAATGATTTGAACTCATTAAATAAATTTTTAAATTAAATTATATTATTTCAAGTAAATTATCCAATATCATAAGCTCTATTTTATGTAACAAAAAATGTAATATAATTCTATTCTCTTCTGAGTTGTCCCTATCAGTTTTGGACTCTCTAAAGTATTCGAAATGTTACACTGGTGGTCATTTTAATTTTAAGCTATAAGGAACATCGCTAAATCTTTAAAGACGTTTATGGCCTTATTTTAATTTGTATAGAATCGTGGTAGATATCTGGATTTTAAATATATGACTGCTACAGTTCCAAAACTTTTTGGATTTTCTATATTGTAATGGGTAGGTTACACATAATGTAATTGGTTACCACCTGCCAATTACGTTACATAAATATGTAGCCTTCAAATAGTTTTGGATTTTAATAACTTCAAGTATCGTAACCAATTTGAAAGAATTACTGCGTACATTAATTATACTCATACTATGATAACATGTTTTAATAATGTCACAGTATCACTAACAGTGGCAAACAACATATAGGATTGTTAGTTGTACGTGCGCTAATGCGGGCCCGCAATCATGTCCCATCTGAGAGAGCCATCAATTGTATACAGTGCAAATTACTTCTACTGTTGGTATACAACTGAAGAGCTGGTCCATACCAGGATCTGACAACTGATATTGATACTGGCTGACCCACCTTACTTTTGGCTACCGTTTACTTACCAACTGTTTACTCCGTTATCATGTTTGATTAATGGATTTCTTATTTATCTGTGTTACTGAATTATATATTTGTTTTGACATTTTTTCTTACTTTAAAATAATGCAATTAATACGCTAAAGCATTGTTATTATCATAAAATTTTTAAATTATTTTTTTGTTATCACACATATTAAAATAAAAAAAAAAAAAATCTAATTACAAGTAAACTGTATTATTGACGTAAAGTTAGGTGTTTTAGTAAATTGCCGGTAGTAAAAACAGAAACAAATACGAGAGTAAAGGTAGAATGGGGAAGGTGCTGGTATTGATAACATCTATCTATTATAACCCATAAAACATAGGGTAGTGAGCACCTACAAACAATGTATGTAGCCTCGGAGAACACATATGTCAGACAATATTAACGTGAGACTCGAACTACAGTCTTACTCTATAATGGTGGTAGTGTTTTATGAAAAAAAAAACACGATAATTTTGTACACAGTAACACATGATTGATTGGTAATTTTGAACGTTATACCTTGTTGTTGTTTCCTCCGTCACGTCTCTAAAGTAAACCAAACTAGGGTCAGCCTAGTTAACAAGCAATATAATTAACATTTAAATTAAAGTTCTATTGAGTTCCCTTTGTTATAACCCACACCTCTCACTCACTATTAACATTTATTGTTTTTTTAAAGAAAATATACTATTAATTTTACTGTGTATAAATCCTGCAAACACTCAATTTAAATCTTATTATATGGAATTTAATGCTAATTAATTCAATGAAATATCACTTACTCGTACACATTTGATTATTTACTTGTTCAAATAACTCGATACGTAATTACTTTATTATTAAATTGAGACATAGACTACATATAATATAATATTATTATGACACACAATATCTATATGAGTATTTTATTTAAGATATTTTACCTAATAAATATAGCACGAGAGAAACACAGGTTGCAGTGTGTACCCGGCAGGTTTATATCAGTCCGTTTTGCTCCTCCCTCACTAATGAACGCCAATATATGCTAAACATTGATTTTATACTAGTCTAGTATGGATACATGTATTGAATCTTGATTATATAGTTTAAGATACTTTCAATATTTACTCGTATTTAATACAATAATAATAATTTGTATAATTTGGATCCTTTGCAGAATATCCACGTAATTTTGAAAAAAAAATATCAATACATCTTAACTTAAAACTTGTTAGTTGTTTATTTCAGATTGACATACACATATAAGATGTATAATAAAAGCGATCACGCTTATCGTGTTGTGAGGGGTCAAAAGCAACATGATAGCACAGACCGTTCACATCATATCAAAGATTATGGACCTTTTCCAGGATGTTAACCGCATTCACGTTACTTCTTGTTTAAAAAAAAAGAAAATTCAGACTCTAGAATTTTGATATTTTACTGATAAGTAATATCTGGAGAGACGTTTTTTTGTTCGCCGCCAGCTTGGCTTGTTGTTGGATGGGAGCAGCAAACAGCGATATGATAGCGAACTTCGATATATATTATGAACAGCGAATGGATTTCTCAGAAAAAAACCAACTCTATTAACAACGATAACGGGGTAAGGAGAGCGCTCACGATCAGGATTGAGAGAACTATTTTAATTTTATGTTAGTAATAATAGCTCTGGCTACTGTAAATTAGTCATGGGAGAGAATTGCGTTATAAGTATTAAGAAAGTGTTTGGTATACAGTACATCTTATTCGAAGTATACAGTGATCTGAATGTTGTATACTTCTAAAAGTATACAACAGGTAGACGCATCTAGCACAAGTGTAAATAAAGACTGTTTCTGAGATCTGAATTTGTTGTTAAACTTTTCGCCAAAAGTTCATCTGTTCTCCTTGTTTTAGTTTCTATAAACAGGTCTCACCGCATAATGAACATTTTGGGATGGCAGTAGCCTACGTGAGGAGAAATATCTTTCCGAAACAAACAAGTCTAAAATGTATAACTAACACTTAAGTCACATAGAGTCATCCAGTAATAATATAAACATATAATAAATATATATTATTAATCAAAATATATATTATTATTTAATATATGTTATTATAAATAAATGTGTGTGTGTATGTGAATTTCTGATTTTCAAAATGTACAAACAATTTCCAATATAGAAGACATGAAAGTGTAACATATTATCTGATGTAATTATAAAGAAACTCTCTTATAAGCTAAGTGATCTGCTGTCGTAAATATTCAATATCGGGTGCCTGTGTTAGACTGCTTAAGTTTATGTTTTGTGGTTCAATTATCCCTCCCTAAACTCAGGATGGGTTTTGCTTCGTTCGTAGGACAGCCTGCTAGTTTATTTCCCCTCATTCCTATTGTATAAATACACTTTAATATACTAAAGAAATCTTTTAATATAAATCCTAATTTTGAAATTGTTACTGAGTCCCTTTTTACTTTGTAAAAATTATAAACATACATCTAAAATTACTTTATAATGTTGAAAACTATATAAAATGTGAATGAGATTATTTAAAACTACAATTTATATAAAATTTTATAAAATTATATAAACAATACATTATACTTTTCCTGATAACTATCAAACAGTTTATAATTTTCATAATTAATTAATTATGAAGGTATTAATAAATAATAAGGTACAGATCATCAGGCCTACAAATGTAAGCGTGTGGTTAAAAAATTTTTTGGCGTATATTAATACAAATATTCATACCTGGTATATTATACATGCATAATATCTGATTTAACTTTGTATACTACAGCCTTTAATACTAGAAATATGGATTAGGCTAGACAAATCTTTTTACGTCACAAGAGAAGTAATTTTAAAGGATTGTTATTATAATATTAAATTAAATAGTCCTACAAAACTTCCGCACCAACTAATTTATTCTTATTTTTTAATCGAATATAAATGGCACATCTGCATTTTATGTGGTATTCAGTACAAGTATGCTCCTTGTAATTCGTTACCTGTTTGATGCATTTGGTACAAATTTGGTTGGAAAATTATATTAGGGTAGATAACACAAATGTTGTAATCAGTAGAACATCAACGCTGCCCTGGTTCCCCACACCAAACACAAGGTTGTCTGGTCATAAGTTTGGCAGTACCAGCTAACTTTCTAATTGTAAACTAAGCCCTGTGAGCTGGCTAAATGTTTGGTCTGATATTACACAAGTATTTGATGTGGTTATTAGCCGTAAATACACACATATTACGTCACTGTATAACATGGGTATCATAAGTAAGTCTGTTTAAATGGATAACAAATATCCCTGAAATCTGTCACTGTAGCGGAGCTACATAGTTATAACTGTACAATTTGTAAAAAGTAAATCCATCGAGCCGTAATCGAACTTGCGATGGATTGTCCACCGCATCTTTCACTCCACACTACACCGATATACCAACTGATCTGTCGAAGGAGCTGATGTTAAACGATTTATTGAAATATATATACCTGGTTTGCTATTGTACACAGTATTTCTGAGGAGGATATGTAATTATAATGATGATGCGATGTAGCTACCATCTAAGCTGTTGAAGGAGCTGATGTTAAACGATTTATTGAAATATATACCTGGTTTGCTATTGTACACAGTATTTCTGAGGAGGATATGTAATTATAATGATGATGCGATGTAGCTACCATCTAAGCTGTTGAAGGAGCTGATGTTAAACGATTTATTTAAATATATGCCCGGTTTGCTATTGTACACAGGGTTTCTGATGATAATGTGAAATTATAATGATGGTACGATGTAGCTACCACATTACAGCTTCTACCATGACATTACCACTGTCATCATGCCTTACAGAAAATAATATCTTGATTATAGTTTATAATAATATACATTATGATTTATATCAAATTTTTATGTATATTACATACTAGCATTGCCTCTATTTTTGTACTATAAACGGAAAGAAACAGATAAAAAGAAAAGCAAAAAAATGGTCTAGTTGAGGGATTTTGAAGATTAAACATTGAAGGAGAGTGATTTCCTAGCAATTAAATGAATAAATAATGGCTATAAATTTTGAAAAGACCGGATTATCAAATAATACTTGCTAAATAATTGCAAGTTGTCATACGTTTTGAAAGTCATATTGTCTGTCCTAATGTGTTACTGTAGTATTTGACCAAACACACCTGTGATAAACTATGATGATAGGAATATATCTCAATAACCAGGGTGTCTTGTCCATTTGCACTGAGCCAGGACGTTCTTAGCCTCAAGCTGGGGAGTGATTACAGATCAATATCTGAATGGTAACATGACACCCCTTATCCCAGAGTTCAGTAATGGACATTAGGAGAGATCTTACCTTCGTTAATTTCTACCACACTAAAACTGATAAACAGTTTTTCTCACATGGGTGAAATAGCTCCTTGGCTCGACACCAATGCCATATATTACTTTCGGTTCTCTTGGTATGAATAGAAATTACATTTATTGAAATTGTGGTAAACCTTGCAGTTAATATCTGTTTATAGACATGTCAAATAGGTTATGTGATTGTTAAATCGATCAGTGACAGAATGATCATGGTGATAATTAAATACACAAATAGCTAAAAATCAGTAAGCCTTTTCTATACATATTTTACGCTAACTGAATCATATAGAGATTAACTAATTGACTGACAGACTAGACCACAAGCTGCCCTGGACAAAATAATTTAAAAGACTCTAAATAAAGACTGTTTGCATTTGGAGGTCATTTTCATTAAACTTACTCTTAAGTCTCTATTTATCTGATTATTTAAATGTTTTCACGTAATTTTTAAGATAGCTTTTAATTTGATCGAGAGTATAAAATCCTTCATTAAAATCATAATATTTTGTTATGTTTTTTCACTAAATCCTATACAGTAGGCAGAATTTTCACTAATATTTGTAACAAAATTATCAGATTAAAAACCACTGAAACAAATAAAATCAAGATTTCAATACGTTTAAAGATTATGCTTGTGATACAGTCAAAAATGTTGGTGAAATTAAAGAAAAGTTACAAAATTAAATTAAGATTTTATTGCATTTAAAGATGATGCTTGTGGTACTGTAAACAATTTTGGTCAAATTTTAATGAAAAATTTACAAAAATTAAGCAAGATTTAAATACATTTAAAGATGCTTGTGAAACTGTTAAAAAAATTGGTAAAATTCTTAATAGAATAGCTGTTAATCATTCATTACATCTTAATAAATTAGAAGAAAACTAATAAATTTAAAGAAAATGTAGATATTTTCAGCGAATTGCAGCAAAATTGTCGATTTATTAAAATGCTTGGTATACCAACAAACGTTTGATATGATCTATCAATGGCGATGAATTTGAAGAGGTCTTTCATGGTCTCGAGGAGACTATAGTTAAAACAACTATTTTACCATTCTTTTAAGATGTACAAAACGCGAGGAGACGCTTTCAAATAACGCAGATGAGGACACGCAAGTTACGCGTACTCGTAAATCAAAGTAAAATACGCTTGGACAACAATTACAAGAACACGAAGTGCCATTAAAATGCTTACAATGAGTGATACATAACAACACGCTTACAAGAAACACTACTTTAAGAAGGATTTTTTAACGGTTTGTATTATTATCATACTATGATAATAATACATAATATTTTTTCAGCTTTAATGATATCCTGAAAATAAATAATGATAATTGATGAATGAATTTATCTTCTTATATATTATAGTATAAAAACGTTATAGGAAAATCTATACTTTAACAGTATATTGCCTCTAAATTAAAATATTTTTAAACTATTAGATAAAGTAAAGTCGAATAATGCATGAGCGTAGGTATTATGTAGTTGGCACTATGACTGCCTTCAGGAGTTTCTGATGGATAATGTTGTGGTTCCAGCTTGAACTGATCGAAAATAAGGTTAGCGTTCCCTTCTATTAATCATAAACGGTACTGCAGAAAACTTGTGATATATTGTAAAATCCTTTGTTATAATAAGATAAAATCAATGGATCCGTTATCATTGTACCTTACAATGTAGCACCAATGTTACTATGATGTGTCTCAACCAACTGCTTGAAATCATTTGTATTCAATAACATTAATGCTGATCGTTTGAAAATTAAGTTTACAAGTGATTAATTCGTTTAACACAAATATAAAAATATAACATTTTTTATTACTAATTTTAATTTATCGTTTAATTATTTATTTCAACGTTAATAAATTGTGGATTTTGCCCGCAGCTTTAAATATAAAGTCAAAGTTAAATATTTGTATTGCGATTTAAAATAAATACATGTATTGGTGGCTATCGTTAAAATCACTATTCAAACATAATATTTAATTTATTTATAACTAACACGCTACTTGACATAGTCTTGAACACAATACATATGTTTCTACTAATAGTACCGTATACAAGCATTATATGTCAAACTTCTATTTGAGTAAGAATACTTTCAAAGAAAAAACTGTTGTTCAAAAGTTAAAATACATTCCAGGAGCCAATAATCCTCCCAAAGGTGCCAAACAAATATTGGAGAGTAAAATGATCGTAAATTACACTTCAAAGCCTCAAACGTAACGTAGCAGAAATGTTGCGTTCATCTTTACACCAACTGCTTGCTTTGTCCAGACTTCTTTTATAAAGAACCTGTACAAAGAAGCAAGTGAGCCATAGAAAACAACCTTTCTGTTAGAGGACATCTGTTCAGGATATATTAATTTATGTCGCGTAGGATACTTTAAAATAAAATATCAATATGTATTATGTGCGTAAAGTATATAAAACTATTTAAATATATTTGTTACAAGTCTCTGATGATAAACAAATTAAAATATAACATAGATGGTTCTATAAAAATTATTTTCACAAATAGGGTGTTATGTCTATATTAAATTTTGATTTTAATAACAATGGATATTAATCGCTTCTCCCGCAAATGCTTTCGTTCAGCATGGAGAGAACTACAGATTTTGTTAGGTTAGGTTAGGTTTTGTTTGCTAAATTATTTAAAACTATTACACAAATGCTTAAAGCTCCAAAGAATTTATTTAAACAATATTTTTATTATTAAATAAAGTGATCATTATATGTTTACCTTAATAATTTCCACGAGCTCATAATCTCCATAACAATGTTTCTATTGAAGAAATTGCAGTTCAATAAATCAATTTATTCTGTACTAAACGGAGGACAATTTTTAGTTTTCATTCGTTTCTTACAAACTGTACAAGTGTAAGGGGTGTTTGTTGTGTGTATATGTTATCCCGTCCATATACTACAAATACGGCAGCCTCCATCCTCAGCGCTTTCTTCCTCATGGCCACGTCCTGGACATCCCAGTTTGTCATTACTTTGACATTAACTAACGTACATATTTAAAGCTAAAACTTGCAGTTCTATGACCTTCCTACTCCTGATCAATTTATAATCTGGTTATTGTAATTCCTTCATACATCAATCCATATTAACTGTTCATTTTAAATTTCCTCTTAACTCATGTTGTGAAGAACAACTCAGATGATTAATAAATTAAATACACAATTAATAACTTTCACTAGTATTGTTGATTGTGTAAAAAACAATTAAAAGTAAAGGAGGATCAGTTTTATAACGAATAAATACACTGTTGAACATATAAATGTCCCAGTAATACTTGTTGCACTAAAGGCTTCAATGCAAATAACAATGTTCTCTATCTATGTAAATATCTCGCTTTGTTTAACGCACGGTTGGACATATGTGTTTGTTTTTAATTCAGAAGTAGAACAAGTAACAATAATATTATGTATAAACGAGTTATCTTTTTCTTTTTCAATAGCATTATAACGTCTATACAGTTAAACATGTTTTAAACTGACAGGCATATTTTATTTGTATGACTGTTAAAAACATTAAAACCTGTTTTTATTATAAATTTATACAAGATGTTTTATTGTAAAAGCATCAGATCACATAATAATTAAGTATATTTAATACAATGACGTAGCTGCACGTTTTATGACATCCTCTCATTCGTTTCATAATTCTTATTCTGCTTCTAAATCTCTCTAAACTTGCCTAACGTAACAGTACAACTGTGTATTAACTTCTTACTCTACTTATCTCATAGTATATTAATCAAATCGAGTGACTTTTTCAGGCGAAAGTTTCTGTGGTCACACATTACCTATTGCATTTCTTCTGTTTTTTTCTTTTTTTCCTAGATGTCTGTCCCAAAGCAATCGAAAAGATTTTTAATAGCCACCATTTTTCTATTCTCCCACTAGAAACTAAACATTTTGAGCGGCCCCCAATATCCCTTTTGAGGAAATGAGCAAAGTTGTAATAGTGACTAAAATTTCACTTTCTTTCCTAGAAAGGTGTCCTAACTTCGATCTCTCCATATTTATCTATAAAAAACTAAACAGAATGTATCCATACTTTTAACTCACACATATATTCGCATACATAGTTCTGAGTAATCTACTTCTGTCAAAAGTCAACTAAGATTGGATGTGTAAAAATCCTTAATTTTAGATAAGCAATTTTCTTAAATTTTATTACAATACTGATCATACACTGCATAATTAATATTTGTTAACATGTGGAGTTAAAAGTATATTTACGAAAACCTTTAATATTCTTATCTGCATATTAATACTATACATGGTACAAAGTACTCCGTAAAAACCTTTAGGATCTTCAGCGAGCTTACAAACTCCCTGCGACCAAAACTGTAGTTGTGAACCATTCAGTCGTTATAAGTTCCTTTTTCATATTTTATTAGAAAGTTTTCATTAAAAGTTCAAATCTAAATCAAAACTAAAACAAGACGCGATGAGTGAAAAATACTTTAAAAAACACGTGTATTCTTTAAATACAACAAAATGTGGCTAAGTTGATATTTGATACAAACTGATAAATGACTTCTGTCAAGTACAGGACTGTGAACTGACGATGTAAGAACTTTCATTGTTGGGACTGGAACTTTCTTGCTAATACAAATATCATCAGTTTAAAGGATATTATATATTATACTAGATAAAGTTTACTTTTCCTGCCTACCAATTTATGCTTTCTCCGCTTAACATTGCTAGGGTGGGATATTAATGGTACAAACAATGTTTCTTCATATAAGTACGTATCACAAATACACAATTGAATGTGTCTGTACATTTAGTTTAATTATAAAATACAACACATTTACAGTGTCAAAACTAATCTACAGGCTAAACCGGTATCAATAAAAACAATTAGAGACAATCAGCCACAGGCTGAACATACAATGATTTATGAAAGTACCATAGTGTAGCCAAAATATTTAAACAAACAATATTAAATATTATAGTACGTAATAATACTAAGACTGTTCCTAAAACTCAAGTTGCATAAGTATATAGCAATACAATTATGTGTATATGTCATATGTATAATCATAGAATGTATTAGAAACCATTACGTATTAATAATTTATATCTGAATTGATATACGATATATTATTTTTGTTGAATACAAATTCGTATGGTCATTTTTCTGTAATGGAATTCCCATCATGGCATCTAGATTCTTTCTCTATAGTCAAAAGTTACATACTTTTAAATGTTGAACAGTGCAAAGTAACACTATTAATACCACGAATATAACTAGGAGACGCGCTTAAAGACATATAAGAGGATGATGGAAATCTCCATAAAAGATGTCGGAAAGTTAGATTCCAAATGTTATTATTCAGTAGTCCTACAAGGTAGGGGTACGCCGCACCACGTGTCAAGTAACAGGCTTCGCTGAGGTAGCATTCATGCATATTTCATGTCTGTAGCTACATGTGTTACTATCTCATGTTGAAATGTAATATGATTGTACTCAGATTGTTTACAAATTCATGTATTCTGTGTTGTGATCGTAGTAACAAATGTTATGCAGTAGTCCTACAAGGTAGGAGTACGCCGCACCACGTGTCAAGTAACAGGCTTCGCTGAGGTAGCATTCATGCATATTTCATGTCTGTAGCTACATGTGTTACTATCTCATGTTGAAATGTAATATGATTGTACTCAGATTGTTTACAAATTCATGTATTCTGTGTTGTGATCGTAGTAACAAATGTTATGCAGTAGTCCTACAAGGTAGGAGTACGCCGCACCACGTGTCAAGTAACAGGCTTCGCTGAGGTAGCATTCATGCATATTTCATGTCTGTAGCTACATGTGTTACTATCTCATGTTGAAATGTAATATGATTGTACTCAGATTGTTTACAAATTCATGTATTCTGTGTTGTGATCGTAGTAACAAATGTTATGCAGTAGTCCTACAAGGTAGGAGTACGCCGCACCACGTGTCAAGTAACAGGCTTCGCTGAGGTAGCATTCATGCATATTTCATGTCTGTAGCTACATGTGTTACTATCTCATGTTGAAATGTAATATGATTGTACTCAGATTGTTTACAAATTCATGTATTCTGTGTTGTGATCGTAGTAACAAATGTTATGCAGTAGTCCTACAAGGCAGGAGTACGCCGCACCACGTGTCAAGTAACAGGCTTCGCTGAGGTAGCATTCATGCATATTTCATGTCTGTAGCTACATGTGTTACTATCTCATGTTGAAATGTAATATGATTGTACTCAGATTGTTTACAAATTCATGTATTCTGTGTTGTGATCGTAGTAACAAATGTTATGCAGTAGTCCTACAAGGTAGGAGTACGCCGCACCACGTGTCAAGTAACAGGCTTCGCTGAGGTAGCATTCATGCATATTTCATGTCTGTAGCTACATGTGTTACTATCTCATGTTGAAATGTAATATGATTGTACTCAGATTGTTTACAAATTCATGTATTCTGTGTTGTGATCGTAGTAACAAATGTTATGCAGTAGTCCTACAAGGTAGGGGTACGCCGCACCACGTGTCAAGTAACAGGCTTCGCTGAGGTAGCATTCATGCATATTTCATGTCTGTAGCTACATGTGTTACTATCTCATGTTGAAATGTAATATGATTGTACTCAGATTGTTTACAAATTGATGTATTCTGTGTTGTGATCGTAGTAACAAATGTTATGCAGTAGTCCTACAAGGTAGGAGTACGCCGCACCACGTGTCAAGTAACAGGCTTCGCTGAGGTAGCATTCATGCATATTTCATGTCTGTAGCTACATGTGTTACTATCTCATGTTGAAATGTAATATGATTGTACTCAGATTGTTTACAAATTCATGTATTCTGTGTTGTGATCGTAGTAACAAATGTTATGCAGTAGTCCTACAAGGTAGGAGTACGCCGCACCACGTGTCAAGTAACAGGCTTCGCTGAGGTAGCATTCATGCATATTTCATGTCTGTAGCTACATGTGTTACTATCTCATGTTGAAATGTAATATGATTGTACTCAGATTGTTTACAAATTCATGTATTCTGTGTTGTAATCGTAGTAACAAAATCGTGGCATGTTATTGTCATGCAACATCATCGACTCAATGTTGTTTATATATCAATCAAGCTTTATGCAAAATTTTAAGTTTGTAGGTTATTTCGTTCAGATTTCATGACAGACAAATAGAAATGAAATATTTTCAGCCCCAAGAGTGATAGGCTTCGCTTACGCTCAGCCAAAAAATCAACAAACTGTACTGAATACGGAATGAAATATTATTTGTGACACCACAAATTGATCAAGGTAAAAGGCTAATTCACTCTAGTCAGCGCCATAGATGGTGAATTGTAGTAGTGTTCGAAAGTCTAGAAAGCAGTGTTTCAAGAGTTCAATTTCATTATGTATAGGTCACGTGACGTACAGATCTGTTTAGTTTATTAACACTTTAACTCTAGTAAAATAGTTAGGTATTTACTAACCTGAAAACTTAGAGCACTCCCTAGCAGCACCCCAAAGAAACAACCCTAATAAACAAACAGACATTCAAAATTCGTTAAAACATTCCAGTGTAGGAAAACACCTGTCTCAGGTCATAAAAATATCACGGATGTACCAATGCGAGTATGTACACTGCTATGTTTTATGTTCTGTCCATGACGTCATACTATGCAAAGGCCGCTGTCAATAAAATACTTAGTAGCAAAGACTACTCAAGCTGAAACATCACTAAAATAAAAAAAAATGTTTCATATTAATATTTTTAATACATTTTATTTTATTTAGTTAGATTGGAATTGTGCTTTTGGTTTTTAAAGTTGTATTTTTATTGCCATATTTTATGAATATGACACTGTTACATCATGTTTTTATTATTTGCGCAATATAACATAGTTTCGTTTTTTTTTATTTATGGGTATTTACTCAATCTCTTCAATGGGAATTTCTGTTCCCACGAAAAAGCAAGGTAAGTGAATACACGTTACTGAAGGAAACATTTACTAGTAATTTTCTATCTTACAAATAATAAAATTATTTATGGTTTAATATTCTGTCACACCGAAATCATCATATTTTATGGACTTAATCTTCTTGCTAAATAGATTTTCCGTATTAAATTAAATACAAAAAAATAAAGCAGTAAATTTCTTAACCGATTTGAAAACAATTAAAACAGTAAAAGTAATCACATATGTTTTATATTAAATAACTTTATTTTACTGAAAAATATGTCATGTATTACAACACTTTCATTCTTTTGTTTAAATCTTTTCTTTACATTATATAGTGAGTGAGACACACTAATGGTAGTAGACACAGTTAGGGTAATATATCAAATTGGATACATGTTAAGTAATTGATTAAGTAAAACACCATTGAACTTACTGAAATTTAATAATAAAATAAAGAGGTTAATAATTAGCAGGTCCAATAATGTGTGAGCGTTATTAGTAAATGTAACTGAAATAGAATAGTAGCATTGTATTTCAATAATTACTCGTATACCAATTTTGTCGATACGATTCACATAATTATCACATTGTCGCATGTGTTTAGTGGTTTCAAGGGTTAAATACTCTTAATCTAATCTGAAATAGGAGTTGAAATAACGTTATATTGCATAGTTTCGTATTTATAGTATTTTATGAGGGAAAACCATATCGGCTAGTAGGTATCGGCTTGACATTATTGTAGTTGAGTGTGTATATAACAAAAACCCTGGACACGATCGCGCCGGGAGCTAGAAACTGTAACAATAGCAGCTGTAACAGCTCTTATAGCAGCTTCATGCTTCACTATCCTGACATTATCTTACTATCGTGATTCCTCTTACTTTACTGATGTTTTGTATACTGTTAGTAAAATGTGTTTCTTTGTTCCTATCTAATATATGACGTTCAAAATAAAATTGCAAATAAAATATTTTTAAGGAGTGATGCCATTATTTAACGATAAGCTTGTTTCTAATTAAAATGGATAATACTTATAGTTGCTAAAATCAATAATAAAAACTGAAACCAAATTTTTAGTTGTATAATGTAACGTAATCAAAAAGAGAGCACGCAATAAAATGTGTTTTACAGTAGGTGTAATAGCATTATAAGCAATTTTTGGAAATTTTTACCAGTAAAACCAGAATTAATTAAAAATATATTAAATTTTAGTGAGGTACAAAGATATATATATATATATATATATATATATATATATATATATATAATATTTAAATAGACAATTATAAATTACACTTTTACTATTATTTTACCTTAAAATAAATATACTAAACCTACTACAGCATAAAATCAAATACCTCATAATGTAACCTAATAAATAATTTTTTAATATAATCATAATAATTCACTATGGTACAAAAAGGTAAATAAGACTATTAGATTTAATATAACAGTGGGACCTATTGAAGGGATTAGAAAATAAAAACTTTTAGAAGACGGAAAAAACAGTAATTAAAACTATGGAGTAACTAGTACTATGGAGTATTAAATCATCTCTGAGAATGCCAGATACGCTAAGCTATCTAGAAGCGGGAAGAATGTTTTCATGTTCATGTGATCAGCATTGCCTGATTTTTTAGTTTTTCAGAAGTTATCATATTGGAGATTAGGAGAAAATAGGATCGTGACAAGTCATATATTTCGCGAGCAGCCATGCTCGTCGTTGCTTGACTCAGTGATCTTATTAAACTGCAAATTTCCGAGATTACCGAAGCCTCTTGGGAGCTTTCAGACAAATAACGAAAAAACGTGGAGGCTGGAAGCTTATAAAAACAGAAGACTCTCGGTTGTTCAAACAGATGTAGAGGATCCAGAGTTTAAAAGAGCAAGAGTTCCAAGTCCCAAGATTCTAGGAGTTCGAAAGGCCAAAATTTGCCATAGACCAAAACTACAGAACTATACTATTTTTTGTGAGTGTTGGAACATTCAAAAATCAAGGAAACAACTTCATGAAAGAAAACGCTATTTTATAGGGTAAAGGCATCTGGTGTCTCAAATTAACTCCCACAAAATTGACCTTTATCTTATGGCTAATACGCCAAAAAGGTAATGGTAATTTCACTAAACTATGAACTTTGAGTTTCTAATAGTTCCGTTATTCAAGGGAGAAACTGATCCCTATTTTTATTATTATTCTCTCATCTTTAAACTAAGACTTGGGCGAGAATCTTTTCATTCGAATAAAAAAGACACAATGTTGATTAGATAACTTTGTAAAATCAAATTCTTAATTACTTAAACCTTACTCTATTTGAAAGTATGAGACTGAGCAACCATTGGGTCATTCAGTTTGTTTGCTCTTATATTATTTACAAATGATCCTTGTTTCAAAGTGCCGATAATTTATATATTTCAGTATAAATTTTATTTGATTAATAATAATTTATTACTCATAAATCATAAGTCCTGGTTTCTTGTCTATCTACCATTGACATTTTCACTCAAAGTAACATAATATCTGTATAAATTCTGGTTAAAATTTCAAATTGATAGTTTTAAAATATTTTGCAGAATTTTTGAATTTTATTTTAATATACACGTCTAAGATTGGATTAAATATTGACAAAGCAAACTAACTAATGGCTTTGTACACGAGCAGAACTCCACTCCAACTTGCTCCTGAAGTTGCTCCGAAGCCACAAACATCTAAGCTGCCTAAGACAGCTCGAGTCAATAAAGCATGACTACTTCGACAGTTTATCTTCAACACTTGTAAAACTTTCAAGCACTATTAGAGTGTTTATAACTTCATACTATTTATTTCGGATTATTAAGTAAACATGAATTATTGCTCACGTTTAATTGAGATAAAACATATACATAAGAGTGTATTATGTATAAACAAAACTAATTTCCCATTATTTCATTTTAAATTAGTGCTTGAAAGAAAGGTTCCATGTACTATAATTTTTTTATAAAAATAAAAGAATAGAATAGAATAGTTTATTTCCAACAATTTTCACAAATAACAAACAAAAAACTTATAAGGAAATGCTGCCATCTTACAAGTTATGATAGCAGCTGCAAAACAAAAATTTACTATAAATACAGTTGCTTGTCAATGTCATGACAGTGTGTGTGGCTCCTGTGACGGGTATTCAAACACTCTCAATAAATACAAGAATAAACAAAAAACCTTATCACTGCACTTCGTTTCTCTTATCTATGGATACTATGATAACGCAAAAACTAAACATTTCCTTCAACTTACGTTAACAATCCTACTTTAGTACATTCTTATAATTAACAAAACAATAGCTCATCTACCTTTGCACCTTCAAAAAGTCATATATATTATATAATGCTAACAACCATAATTTTATTTCCAATGAAAAATTTTTTTGTACTATTATTACTTTTAATGGCGAGAGGTAACCGGTTTATAACACTTTGGACCCAAAAATACGAAAGATTTTTCAAAACATGCTCTGTTTACTCTGGGTGTGCGAAAAAGATCCCATGTGGTCTGTTGTTTCTAGTTCCATAATGATGATCATAACGTTGTTCATTTCCGAATTGCCCACTCCTTTGAAAAAATATTTTTAAAACCTTAAATACAAATAGATGTTTGAGTGGCAATACTTTAAGCTCTCTAAACAAAGGCAGTGACGGTTCTCTTCTCTTTTTAAATAATATTATACGAATGACGTGTGTTTTTGAGTTTGTGCTAATTTTCCCATTAAATTTTGAAAAGCCCCTCCCCAACAGTGAATTGCATATTGTAATCGTGAATGTATAAGTGCGTAATATAATGCTTTTAATAAATCACTTTCACAAAGATTCCGTAAATATAGAAAGTTCTTACACCTTTCCTTAAACTCATATTCAATTCTGATGTTTGTTTCTTCCATGACAAATTTTCATCCAAAATAAATTCCCAAATACTTGAAGTATTTTTACTTTTTCTATTATTTTATTACATTTGCATAAATTAATTTGACAAGAAACGTCATGATATATTATTAGTCTATCAAAATCAAATGGATTAGTATCAAAATTGACATACTTAGTTTTTGAGACATTTTACTATTATTACAATAACACCATTCACTTAACATTTTAAAATCCTTTTTAATTGATTCAAATATAAAACATTTTATCGCTATGCGAGTAAGAAAATGCAATGTCGTCGGCAAAAGCTGTTATGTTTCCTGTAAAACGCTTTTCTTTTCTAGGAGGTCGTTAATGAATATCAGGAAAAGCGTCGCTGACAATACTGAGCCCTGAGGAGAACACCCTTCAAAATGGTTCTTTTAGCACTTATAATTATTTTTAAACTTACATTTCTGTTCACTACCTACCCACTAAATAGCTTTTAAAACCATGCCAATGTACTCCCCCCTGACGCCAATCCTTTCCATTTTTGCAATCAATAATTCATGGTCAACCATGTCGAAGGCTTTTTTTTTAAATCAATAAAAACCGCAGAAAGTTTTCTTTTTAGAATTAATACTGTTATAAAGTACTTCAACAAAATTTGTTTAGCGCGATTTCGGTTGATTTCCCCTCCGTAAAACCATATTGATTTAGGCTAAAAAAGTTATATGAATTTTAAAAAATGTACAAGCCTTTTTTTTCATAAGTTTTTCTAGAACTTTAGACAATACTGGTAGCAAGCTAATTGGTCTTAGGCTATCGACATTTACGTCATTGGGTTTCTTTTTGAATAGCTACAACTAAACATATTTTTAAATACAG
The DNA here is from genome assembly GCF_021130785.1 of Homalodisca vitripennis. Lineage (NCBI taxonomy): Eukaryota > Metazoa > Arthropoda > Insecta > Hemiptera > Cicadellidae > Homalodisca > Homalodisca vitripennis. The sequence continues at coordinate 167,529,377 of NC_060207.1, read as the reverse complement.
TTGGAAACCTACCAATAACAAAACTTAAATTGAATATATAATTCAGAGCCTGTATTACACTGGGTGCTATAACCTTTAAGAGGTTCACTGATATATTGTCGATTCCACATGAATTTTTATTTTTTAAACCATTTATAGTACTAATTATTTCGTCTTCAGAAGTAGGTAATACAAAAAAAGAATTAGCTATATTGGGTATGTAAAGACAAGTCGATATCCTTTGTAGTGTCTTCACATAAGCGTGCATGTGCATTAATAAAATATTATTTTAAAAATTCATCACAAACTATCTCTGGATCTTCTATAGTTTCCCCATTTTCTAAAATAATGTTATCAAAAGTTTGTTTTTTTTACTGTTACCTGTTATGTTATTAATTATTTTTCCACTGTTCCTTAGCATTCGAGTTACTTAAAATGTTTCTGTAATAATTTCTGTAAAAGAAATAATTTATTCTTCATAGAAATAAATAATATTTTCTTGAATAAAAGCTCTATTTCTTTATAGAAACAAAACAAATGACAAACTCGCACAACGATAGGTTCTAGAGTGAGCCTTGTCAAATCTTCCAGTCATGTAGATGGATGCACTTGAATTAGATTAATGGCAAACTCAAAATTTTAACGATAGAACAAAAACTACGAATTTTCAGAATTTTAAATAATTTTGCTATCACTCACTATATTCAATAAGTGTATTTAAATTTAAATAATATTTTCTGAATATAAACATATACTTTTGTAATTTGTCACAATCTAAACATATGATCATTAGAGGAAAAATATGTCACATCGTAACAAATTGACAGAACAAAAATATTATAAGTGTATTGGAATAAAATAATTATATTGGTTTTCATCGTGAATGTAAAAATGACAATAAGGTTTCAAAAAGTGAAAATAAGTAAGTAATAAGTTGCATAACCGTGTATGAAAATCAGTAACTATTCAAAATATGATAACTAAAAATTAACTTGCCAATCACCTTCTGAATGCAAACCTGATCAAAAGATATATTATTAACTTGATGTTTTCAGCCAAATCCCCAGGAGCAGACATTAAATGTGCCTAAATGTGTAGCAAAAAAACAGCTCATGGCCAAATTTTCTGTACAAAAAACTGAATATAACGTTTATAATATTTACTTTACAATATCCACAGAATTTGCTATAACGCTACCTAGATCTCAGGATTCCTTTTTGAAACATAACCACAGTATACAAGAGGGAAGTAAACCGTCTGAAATTTGGTGATAGAAATTATTCTCAAGAAAACTATAGGTCATTGTTGCAAATGTTAGTCTTTCACAAATTGTGATAGGCATTACTTTTCTTTGGTGATGTATTCTTGCGGGTTTAATTTTTAAGAAGTTTTCTTCTTTTCAATGTTAATTGGTACATAGAAACCCGCCCGCCTATGTCAATTATCAACATAACATATTTATATGGAGGAACGGGTTCCGAGAACTTCGTTGGAGTCTTAGGAGTGCTTCAAGGTTTAAATTTGGGAAATCTATGTTTTTTTTAATACCCCATATAACATTATATTCTAAACTGTGACACTCAGGTTTACACTATTCTGATCTCTTAAACGATCGCCGAGGTAAGATAGGCTCTAAATCAGCCGCTGTTACTTTGGAAAGGTTACCTGAAATTAACAAATTGCCCCTGAGATACAGTTAAATAAGCTACTGATAAAATGTTTGTTTTTTATTTTTATAGGACTTAAGAACAAAAGTTCCATTATAACATCTTGAAAAATACCAACAAGAACTCATCTCAATACGTAAGCTTTAAGATCGCGTATTATTCTGAAACCTATGTGGAACAATAAACCAAATATTTGGTTATGATTTGTAGCCATTAGGAGTGGCTCTATCTTTCATATTTATTAACTTACAAATTTTATTAGCGTACAAAATGGTATTTTAATAATTCAAAATTTAATTATTCTATTATACAAATTGTATTTAAAAATCCTCTTTGAGTTAATTAATAGTATAACTTATAGGGATTTGTTCTAATAACTCAAACGATCACTGGTTTATGAAGTTAAACAATGTGTCACTTCAGCTGTGTGTATAATTATTCACGTGTTTGCTGGCATTTATAAGATCAACATTACTTGCACTTATGACCTTTACGACGCCTATCCTGGTCGGTTGCTATGGCAACTGTTATGCGTGTAATCGTTACTTGCATCAGATTAATTTGGGAGTTTATTCATTCAGGTTAAATCGCGTACATATTATGAATTTTGAATGTAAATGTTATATAACTGTACATATAAATTAGGTAAAAGGTTTGAAATATGAAACAGTTAATACCAATTTAATTAATTACAACTATCGATTATAAAACTTAAAGTATACTGTACCAACCAACCTGCAAAATGCGCCATAAGGTTAAAAAGTGCAAATCACTGTAACATACATACAAGCATAAAACTAAATATGCAGGTGTGAACACATGAACAAAGAATTGCTTCAATATTTGTAGACAGTATTTGAAGTCACTAAATTATTAATAAGCGTCAAAAATATCTGTAGTAAGGTTTTTAGTAAGAAACCAGAATATCCCCACTCAGTATACAATAGATATATGCATTATGGCGAGTGCCAATAGCGGTATGGTGGATCCTTGTGTAACCCACCTCTATTGTTGTGTACTTAGGTTAATGAGCAGCTCCATAGGAATGCATTTAGTAAGAAACCAGAATATCCAAACTCAGTATACGGTAGAGGTATGTATGATGGCGAGTGGCGATAGCGCTATGGTGGATCCTTGTGTAACCCACCTCTATTGTTGTGTACTTAGGTTAATGAGCAGCTCCATAGGAATGCATTTAGTAAGAAACCAGAATATCCCAACTCAGTATACGGTAGAGGTATGTATGATGGCGAGTGGCGATAGCGCTATGGTGGATCCTTGTGTAACCCACCTCTATTGTTGTGTACTTAGGTTAATGAGCAGCTCCATAGGAATGCATTTAGTAAGAAACCAGAATATCCCAACTCAGTATACGGTAGAGGTATGTATGATGGCGAGTGGCGATAGCGCTATGGTGGATCCTTGTGTAACCCACCTCTATTGTTGTGTAATTAGGTTAATGAGCAGCTCCATAGGAATGCATTTAGTAAGAAACCAGAATATCCCAACTCAGTATACGGTAGAGGTATGTATGATGGCGAGTGCCGATAGCGGTATGGTGGATCCTTGTGTAACCCACCTCTATTGTTGTGTAATTAGGTTAATGAGCAGCTCCATAGGAATGCATTTAGTAAGAAACCAGAATATCCCAACTCAGTATACGGTAGAGGTATGTATGATGGCGAGTGCCCATAGCGGTATGGTGGATCCTTGTGTAACCCACCTCTATTGTTGTGTAATTAGGTTAATGAGCAGCTCCATAGGAATGCATTTAGTAAGAAACCAGAATATCCCAACTCAGTATACGGTAGAGGTATGTATGATGGCGAGTGCCCATAGCGGTATGGTGGATCCTTGTGTGCCCCACCCCTATAGTTGTGTACTTTGGATAATGAGCCGCGCCACAGTGATGTGCTTTGTTCATTGTTTGCGAATACACTAATGATCTAAATTCTTAAGTTAGACTGGGTTGTTTAATAAATTATTACTAAGTACAATTAATTGAGTTTTACGACACTTTCACTCAAATATAATAAAAGTAAATAAAGTAACGCATAAACTATATTATAAATATAATGTAATATTCTAATAATAATGTCATAGAGTTTATCATGCCATGTTTGTATCCGAGAGGCTAGTTAAAGCCAAGCAGGAAATTTGAAAAATGGGATTTTTTTAAATTTTTAACGCTATCCTTCATAATTTACAACGTAGGTAGTAAGATACTCCACATAAATCACAAGCCAAATTCTTTTTTAATACATTTATTATAAATTAGAATGGGTTTACTTTAGTTAAGCCACATTTATCCAAATATTCCAATGGGTTGTAGTCCAGATGGATTTTTGAAATAACATTAGCCTATTTTCATACCAGGGAGCCTAAGAACGTCCATTTAAAATTTCGCGTGAAAGTAAAACAAACGAGCAGACACTTTCGCATTTTGAGTATTAATTGGATTAAGTTATAATTAATGTTTATTCATGCAGTAGGTTGCCATATATTCTAAAGACATTTTAAATAGTGGTTGTATTGCAGTTGTGGAATATAATTGAAAAAGGTCCTGTTCTGGATTTCACAGTATTTTATTTGTGCTATAAACAATTACTTCGTCTTTACAACGTAATGCACTATGCGAGCCTCTAATGGTTATATAAAATTGTTGAAACTTATCGTATCTACTTCTAACTACCATCAGTATCAAATACAATAATTTTATTTCCAAATATGTAATCTTTTTTGTGTGCACAATGATGGAACATTATTACTATTGTTATTGAGACTTGGTAGTTTCTGTCGGAGATCGACTACTACACCCTCGCAGGATGACAAGTTTGCCCTATTAGAGATCGTCACTGACCAAAGCGTATTGTTTTGTATTAGGTCGAAGCAGGCGTCGTGGTCAGAGCCAACAACTTGCGGCTGTTGCTTCTATAGTTGCTTGTCTAACTGGTCACAGAATGCAAACTTTACTGGCACCCAGTGCAATAATCAAACAATTTGTTAATTATTTGATACTTAACCAACTATTTTTAATTTTGGTAAATATTATTTAAAATATTTATATTATTTCAGCTGGATAATTTGTTACAACTGTTGTGAATGTAGACGTTTTGAATATCGCCCTATATCGTGGTAGTAACATTGTAGGACTAATATAAAATTAATGCACTGCTTGAATGAAAGCACCAAATGTTTGAACGATTTAGTTCACATCAAAACGATTATTTATTACAATATTTGAATAATTATTTACCTTTAGTAAACAATATTTATGAATATTACATTCCCAAACAATGATATAACAATTGATTATTACAGTGTCTTCTACGGTGAATTAGTTTACTTATACTTATCAATTAAATTCATAATAAACTTTGTAAATTTATACCATTGTGACATATTCAGGATAGCATACGGAGTACATGACAAGTGAATTTAATTTTACACAATTTTATGTGGCAAATAATTTAATTGTTTTATTACAGCATCCTATGTTTGTAAATACTAATAACTACAACACATCATTGTTCTTCTTATAAAGATAAAGCAAGAAATTGGAGTAACTTCTTTTGAAATAAAAATTAACAGCTTATACATGTTTAACTAGTGAAATTCCCTATGGAGATCGTCTATGTACGATTATAACAATTTTCTATAAAATCTATACTATAAAACTGTATAGAAGAAAATATTGTATGTATCGCTTCCAATTGTGTTGATATTTAAGAAAACTACACTTTTTAAATTACAGTAAAATACACGTAATTAAAGTCATTATAATGGCGATTAATCACAATTGTGGACAATGCAGGACAAAGGGCATATAGGTGTATGTGCTCTTTTTCCGGCAATTGCTTTATTGGATCCGCCATGTTGTTTAGAATGTGCCCTGAAAGTTTGAAAAAAAAAATCTCTATTCTTTGGTTTCTGACGAGAATTTTTTTTGCAGCTGTGCAGCTGACAAAATCCAAAACAATGACATCTAACATCAGTGGCTGTTTCTATTTTCAGCTTGTTGAATTATTGAGGTTATGTTAATTGTTCATAAGTTAAATCCTTTTAAAAACTAGAGCTATTAAGTGCAAATGGATCAGCCGAAAGTTAAACGCAAACGTAAACTACTATACAGTAACAATACAAATTTGAAACGTGAAAGTGCTAAAGTGAAACGATTTAAAGGCAAAGAGTATGTCGGTAGGTCTGGAAAGACTGTAAGTGGAAAGCAGTTTTTTTTTATGTTACCGAGTGTTGTAAGTAAGAAATGTTTTGAAAGTTTTACTGCAGAACATCAGAACGAATTATTTTCATCATTCTACAACCAAGGTAAAGAGTTGCAAGACTCATTTATTTCTAAATGTATAGAAAAGATTGATCAAACAAACTCAGACCATTCAACCCAAAAAAGCCCGAATTAATATTTGGGCCTATAGTAATCAACGTTGGTGGTTTTAAGGTATCAGTCTGTCAAGGTTTCTTAAGAAAACTTTTACAAATAAGTACTAAAAGAATAAGAGTAATCCAACAAAAAGTGTTAAATGATCAGGAATTTACAGAACGGAGAGGTCATCACACTAATCGACCACACAAATTGAAACATAATGTTTTTGATTTGATGAAGACACACCTTGAATCAATTCCATATAGCCTAAGCCATTATAGTGGCAATAAAACCTCTCTAAAGTACTTTGACAACCCGGAGCTCAATATTAAAACTCTTTACACATTTGTTTCAAGAGTTTATAGGTCTGAAACAAATGAAAACTTGAAAATGGGCTACCCCCCACTACTTTAAGTGTTTCAAATCTAAGTTTGGCCATGAATTTGGTATGAGGTCACCTAAAAGTGATGTGTGCGATCATTGTACAGAATGCAGAGAAAAACTGTCAAGAAATCCTAAATGATCCAATCAAAGTACCTTATCAGATTCATCAGCGTAAATATAAAAGAAGACTAGCTTCAAAACATGAGTTCATAGAAAAAGCAAAAAGCTGATTCTTCTTTTTTGGTATGTGAATTTGACTATGCTCAAAACTACCCAGTGCCAAGAATTAATGTGAACAGCCAATTTTACAAAAGGCTTTTATGGTTATATGCATTTAACGTACACCATTTTACAATGATGACGAGTCTTACTTCTACTGTTTCATGGAATCACAAGCATCTAAGAATTCGAACAGTGTGGCTTCATTTCTGTACGATTGCCTTAAGAAATATATTGAAAAATCAGAAGTAAAAACTGTTGTTTTTGTTATCGGACTCTGCTGGGGGACAAAAACCGCAACGCCACAATGGTTAAATTTTGTTCGTGGTTCAGCAAAGTGTTTGACGTAGAAATTATACAGATGTTTCCAGTTAGGGGGCCATTCATTCTCACAATGTGACCGGAACTTTGGTCTTGTTAGGTCTCATATCAAAAAGAGAGAGGTCATCGGAACTGCAAAGCCATGGCTGCAAGCTATGGTTCAGGCTCGGCAGAAGCCTAGCCCTTTTACAGTAATAATGGATCGAAGTCTCATAAAAGATTGGGATAAGAGCCTTCAGCCTTTCTTCGAAGACTTTAAAAAGTTCGCTAAAAAACAGAAGTTTACAATCATGAAGTACGTAATAATTAAATACAAAAGTGATGGAACTGTTGTGTGTTTCTAGCACTTTTGTTCCTACCTACACTCCTTTCAAGTTTATGAACACTGTAAATAAACAAACCTTAGGAGAAATTCAACCTGCAACAGTGCCATTTTTCCTGAAGTGTCGGAAGCTAAAATCATTGATGTCCGAAGTTTGATGAAGTACTTGACCGCAGATGACGAAATATGGCTGGAGCAAATTTTTGAGGAAAATTCTTGAAAACCTTATTTTTATGATTTTGGCTATGTGATGTAATAAAGTTTGTTCTTTATCAACTTGTTTTTATATTTCACTGCATTTATCCATTAGTTTTAGGTTATAGGCTATGTATTGCTAAAAAAGGGCACATAACATCTCTTATAAATTTTTAATTTTTACTAATTAGTACTTTTCAGTAAATACAAGAGTAATAACATTATAATAAAGTTTATAAAATATTCCAGTACAATAAATTTTAAGCACAGGATCCTTTAAGTGTTACAAAATAATCTTTACAACTATAAACTTTAAGAGCCGTTTCCCGAAAGTACAATATCTTACTATGTGCCCTTTGTCCGGCAAGGTCCTCAATTGAGCATTATTGTAGTTTTATTGCGACAAATAAGGGATTTGAAGAAATTAACATGAACATTGGGGAAGCTAGTATAACCCACTACAACTCGCTTATACAGCTATTCAATCTTAACTCTGAGGAATCGATTTATAAACCGTAAAAGACACTGCATACGAGTTATAACGACACGCACACCATATCGAAATAAGGCCGTAATAAAATTTTATGGAAAACCGAAAAATGCTGCGTTCAAACCAATAAGAAGAAGAATCTTTTAGTAACGCTTATATTTTTGTTATCAGAAATTTTGAAGAAAAATCTAAGAGACTCTTTAAAAAGATGTAAAATCAACGTTTAGTTGCCGCATATAGATGACGTTGTTTAATTACGTATAATTTAAGAAATAAAATAATAATTGTGTAAATAATTATTTGAAATTAAAGCAACCTCAATAGCTGTCGGAGACTATTATTTAAATAATCTGCAATAATGATTTTCTCAACAGCCATGATTGGACTATCCAAAATGTAATAGACACAACGGAAACAATACGTCAAACTTGATCATGTTCACTTAATTAGCCAATAATTTATTGAAATATTCTCTTACAGGCACATCTTGTTATATTGACCTCTTCGGCAGAATATATTCGAACTGTTTAGTTCCGTACAACCGTTTAATATTTATAAAGTTAAAAAAAAAAAAAAAAAAACAATCAGTCACAATAAATAAAGCTATCACACAGCTAAAGCTAACAGCCCTATCACACTTAGTTTTTATTCTGAACAAACATCTTCTTTTGAGTGACCTAATTAAGTAATTCCAAATCAATGACTTGTCAAGAAGTACTGAATCTATTATTGGATTGTACACTGATATGTACTTTACCCTCATTCTTGTTCATGTCATCAGGATAGTCTGCATCGGGCGAATCATGGGCTTAAACTAACTTTTTATATACAACTAGCAGAATACCCGTGCTTCGCTACGGGAAAATTATTGATGAATCTTACTGCAGGATTTCAGGAGTTCTATAAATGCAAATTAATTAAATGAGTTTTCATATTATTAACTCGCCGTTTTTCTCATTACTTTTGCTTCAATGTTTTCAACTCCTCCTTTTTAAATTTTCCTGTACTGATTTTACCTAACTCAATACTTTAACAGTCACTGGATTATATCACAACAGTTATTAAATCTGTTAAGCTGGATTGCTTTACGGAACTTACAATACCGCATCAATGTGAGATTTTCAAACCTTTGCCAGTAGTTACAAACGTATTCTACAACGCTTGCTCGTATTTGAGGCGCATGGGAGACGTTGCCGTACATGTGGTATGACAGGGAATAAAAGAAGCAAGCCCCATCAGTACCCACAGGCACAATACGATGAGGTACCATCACCCAATCTACTTCAATGTGTTCCAACATAAAAGTCCGATTCGACAGTTAAAAAATAGAAAGCGTGGAATATAGATTAAATGCGAAATGAAAAACAAAGTAGTTCTCTTTGGAAAAATGAAAAAGTTACAGAGAAGGGGAAACTTAAAGGAAGGAAAACTTGAAGTAAAAAAAAAAAAATAAGAAAAGCCTAACAAAAAAATAGGAAAGAAACTCAAAAGTAGGGATAGTATAAAAATAGGTAGGAAGACAAAAAACAAAATTATCTATAACGAAACCAAATGATACAGTATTCTTAAAACAAATTAAAACACGACTGTGTTAGGAAAACTCTAATCAACGGATGATGAAATAAAACCAACAACCTGAAATGATATGCGAATGAAAGAAAAAATTGTTCCAAACTGAACCAGAGAAATAATAGTTAGCAGAGAGTATAGAACTGTAGAGCAGCGACAGGACTAAACCACGAGACTGGACTCGACTGACCACGGACCCAGGACTGCAGCACACTGTCGAGCTGTTATCAGTAGTTACTGCAAGTAGCCTGACCGGTGCGGCGCGGCGGCCGCGGCGTGGTGGGCGGGGGGTACAGTACCGACGTTATCGCTAGATAACAGAGTCGGGCAGCACGGAGAGGCTCTTCCATGAATGAGTTGTCAACTGAGCCATCCTGTCGTACCTCCACCCCCCCCCTGTCAGAGGTTGTGTTCCAAAATCACCTTTGATTTGGTCCGCTCTGTTAAAATGAGACTTCCTTTCCATTTAATTTGGTACCTTTATGAAAACCAGGTTTATTAAGCATTTATAGTATTTATAGATTATAGAAAGGTAAATTTCAATAGTAAACTGTGTAAAGGTTGTGAATGAGAGCATTGTTATTGGACGGTTTTTTAAGCAAATAGTCATAACTATGACTTATTTCTTACTTTATATATTATCGAATGAATCTAATTTATTCCAATAGAGATGTCAATTTCATAATGCAATGAGCCCAAACAAATTTATTTTCAGAGGGTATAAAGTAGCGTATTTTAACAGAGCGTATCGGGCGAACATGTTTATTTTGCCACACTTATCGATATTTTACAACATAATTAAAATCCAAGAACCCTGATGAGCTTACTTTCAGAGGGCAAAAAGTACAGGGTGGGGCAGGGAAACATCCCTACTTTCGAGGTGGCATTGTGTGTACAACATTCAAATAGATCGTATTCAACTAACGTTTTATTTGGCAGCATTCAGTGATCTACGTCAACATAAATAGCATTCTTATTAACATATTTTCTAAAATTTCCCATGGATTCCTATTTATTCTAGTAGATTTTAAAGTTGCATGCTAAAAAATAGCCACACAATATTATCCAACTAACGTTTATTTGGCTACTTTTAGCGATGTTTTACAACACTAATATTGCCTTTCCTAAGTTTTTATTTAACTTTTACTGTTTACGTATACTGTTAATTTTAGTAGGTTTTACAGTTCCAAACTCGAGAAATAACTATAACAGTACTTTGGGAGTGCTCAAATTGGCTAAATTGAGTCCAAAAATTCGTTTGCAAACTATCCACGTTTAAAGCACTTAAAAGACGAATTTTTGAAAACCCAGCCTTATTGCACATCTACATCATAAGTACGACCACCATGCCAAATTTCAGGATTCTGGGTCTTGTCGTTGTTGAGATAGAGCGATGAGTGAGTGAGTGAATGAGTGGATCAGTCAGTGGTATTTGGATTTTATAGGTATCTATAGATTTGTATCTTTTGTACAATTATGTGGTTTTAAACCTTATTCCTCATATTAATGCGTTATAAGTTGCTGGCTGAACAAGTTTATATTTATAGAAATAACAAAACTAAAGTATTCTCAGACAAGCCTCCAGAACCATACACGAGATCACATAAAAGGCTACATTTCATGCTGGAACTGAAATTTATTACGTAATAGTAACTGTTATAAATATTAAGCAAACTTCTAGGTGCAGACGCCAGAGGGATGTAGATAGAGCATTCTTACAGCAATGCGATTATAAAGGAAGATCAATCCAGGTCTCTAAGGCACAACAGTTTCTAATATCATATTGAGTATTCAAGTAGCCCGTGACAGCCTAAAGTGATGTTTTGAGTTTTCTACAGTTAATGCAAGCTATGGTGAGAGGGGTTCATTCAAGGAGAATGTTGAAAGCACCAGTTCACCTTCTTCTTAGTTGAGTAATATCTAGCGTTGTTAGACTTCAATTCTAAAATCAGTAGTCATATTCGTCTAAAGAGACATATAGAATTCGACGAGAAAGAACCTCAAAATGAACGACCTTTACTTCGTTAACATAAGAAACATCTAAACTACAAAACATAATGTAATATAGGTGAAGAGGTGTTCTCATTGTTTCATCAGGTGCAAAAAACTGAGTGCACGACGATGTTTAAGATACGATCTCTAAACACAGTGGTGCAGCCAAATTTCTACTCATACGTAGCAGATAGGGTTTATTCAAAGTGAATGTTGATTTTAGCTCCAGTTCAACTTAATGTTAGCAAAATTTTATCTTGTTTATCAGAATTTAATATTTGTTAATCTCATAACATATCATGGTCGTACATGACCATAAAACCATAGTAAAGGTTGTATGGTATTGTTGGAAACACTAATAATAAGGCATGTTTTGATAGCCTTTTTTATCCTATAACCCAAAATTTTAATAGATATTTCAGCCTTTTTTTATTAAATTTTCGCAATTGCTAAATTTTCATTTAGTCAAAATCATTTCAAGTCTAGGAGTTTTTGTATTATTAATAATATTTCTGTCTGAAATCTAATGTAAATTTTGAGTGACATCGCATTGAGCTGAATATTTTTTTAGTGAATGCAGCATAAACTGTTTATAAACAGGCATTTAAATTTAAAACTGGCTACAACAAGTAGCTGGAAAACATTGCTCGTATTGCTGGAAAACATTGCTGGAAAACATATAGTTTGCACAATTTCTATTTACACTCTAAGACTTGAAAATTATTTTACTACATCCTTTATAATCTCCACCTGGTATTCAGCCGACATTCTCATCACGTTTTTGTAAAAGAGAAAATAAAATTGTCACGAACTGAAAATACTCTTCAAACTATCAAAGCCCTTAGGACTCTTCAACCCAACTCTCCATGGATGGCAATACTGTACTCTTGGGCCGAGTGAATCTCCTTTACAGCTCTGAATTTATTTTCGTAAGATAAAATGTGACAAATGCTTCTCACTGAGACTTAGAAACTATAGATAGGATATATCTCTTGTTTGATGAGATTATATCTAGCTTTAACATCTTCAGCCTGTATTTAACAAATCCAACATTTTATTTTTAAGTAAGTGTTTGAAAGTATATCAATGTTAATAAATTATCAAGTTCTTAACAACTTATCAAGGTATCAAGCAACATATTATTGAATGAAAATGGATTTAATTGTAATTCCTTAAATCATTAATCAAATTAACAGAAAGTTATTTGATATACTATATGCTATTGATATACCCAAAATACTAAGACTTCCAGTGTATAAATTGAAGTGAATTTGTCAATGACGAATATGGATTCTGATTTAATTAAGTGTTTAGATCCTATTGTCATCTCCATGGTGGAAGAGATGAGGTAATTACCTAAACAGTGAACAGATCAAAGGTCTGTTGAATTATGGATGTATTATTTTGAAACGACACTGCTTACCTTACACTCATCAAATAGTGTTTCGTATGAAATCTATATTAAACTCCTCTGAACTATTAGGCAAAATAAATTATTTTTGTTTCAATATTACATATATTTAATTGTTTTTCACTTCTAAAGGTATTCTTAAGTGTTGTGAACTATGTTAAGTCAATTAAAGTATTGGGAAGATTACAGTTTACATATTTAGTACAGATACTATAACTTTTGTTTTACATTAAAATATATAGATCTGCAGAAAAAATAACCACTGCAAATGCCAAACTCTGAGTAAAATACAGTAACTACAAGATATAAAACTGACGTGTAGGTCACGTGAATACAAACTGAGAAAGTTAGATAAATTCTGACCGCCAGATTTGTCGCCTGTACGATGTAATCTAAAGTTCGATTTCAATCTTGACAAGCTGCAAAATTTAGAAAATAAGACTTAACTTTATACTTTCAAGATAGGCATACTGACATGTGAATTATTTATTTATTAGCAGCATTACCATGACAGGAAAATTTAAAACGTAACCATTAGTTAGGGAGGATATTTTGATATATAGTTTGTGGTTTTAGTCTTTACCAAATAAAACTTTGCATTTGTGTACAGCTTGGCCTTTGTTATTCTGTGTGACTATTATTTATTATTATTATTTAGTTGTTATTTGTGTTATTATACCGTGAGATGTTCCTTTCGTGAGTCCCCCTCCCTATGATGTGATAAAAACAGACAGTTGTTCAAAAAGTATAAGTCTATGTATAGTATTATTATATATACAATTGGATAGCTATATCTATAATGATTGAAAGATATTTAACCGCTCTGATACTTTTGTCAGCTTTGTTATTTTAATTAATGGACCACCGACCGTATTCCTATGCAAATATTTATTTTCCGAATAGAGCAATTATCTGTATTCTATAATAATTACAGTATTTATTTAATCAGTAACTAGTTTTAAATAGATAAAAACTGATATTTATCAAAAATACAAATTAAGTTAAGCTAACAACTGCTGGCGTTGGTAAGTAAGCTGACGCCGGCATAATCCTTTGCTTCAGTCACTGAAGATAGTTCTTGTTTCGTTACGTCAAGTGAGGAAATCTCCAACAAAGAAACTCCAGTCTGTGTCTCAAGCCTAATTAAACTAAATATAAATTATAAATAATATATAATAATTATAATGATATAAATATTAATTAATAATATTTATATTAATAATATTATTAAAATATAAAAATAATAATATAAATATAAAATATAATTAAACTAAAAATAAATAATATATATATTCTTTAATCCGCCTCCTGCTCTCTCATAGTCATTGGGTCGTGCTCGCTGTATGTTGCCGATGTGTGGTGGATAATTAGCTTACTGCGCGTCTTATCCCAATACGGAATCAATAGCTCTGTTTCATCTCCCCGGACATGTGCGTCTACGTCAACCGCTGCGGTTGCGTTATTTCCACCAGGCCCTTCGTTATTTCCACCGGTCCCTGCGTCTCCTGCACCTTTGACCCCTCCGGACCAGAATCCTCCATTTTGGCAGCATTAGTAGATCACGATTTTCTCCTCAGGCATGGCTTAGGTACATTCCTTCATTCCCTGGATTACCAGGTAGTCTCTGTATCCGCTGCACCGGCACAACATACTGCTACTGACCATCTTGCTGCTGCTTGGTCCCTTGTTGGACTTGCTGACCATTTTCACGTGGTGCTGCTGCTCGCCCCCCTGATGCTCGGAAAGCTGCGAGACTTCAACAGCTCAATGCAGGACTCCAAGACGAGCCACCCGGACCGGCCTTCTACGACTTTCGGACCTTGCTGACCTCGCGGCCTGCAGCGGCTAACCGTTAACGCCTCTCAGCTTTTAACATCACCGGACCATACAGGAAACTTGCTTGGTAAGCGCGTACACAACGGTTTTTAATCCATTGAGACATTACTTTACTTTATTACATTAGTTACTTTATAGAAAGGCATAGTTTGCTGCATTATATGTTGAGTTTCAACTATCGTCGCCAATTTTAAATGTATTACATATAATTATCAAATTGTTATTTTATTAATTTTTTATTCTGTACATTTTGGTAAACTTTTTAAGCTGAATCGCTTAAAATACTTTGACAAATGGTTTATACAATTACAATGTATAGTGTTAAAGTTGCGTCAATAACTTGAATTGAAATTGTTGGTTTCTTTGTCGGCAACGATGAATCTGGAGACAAAAACACGTTTTAAAGTATGAATTAATTTTTTTTTTGTATTAAAGTTATTATCCATGTTACAGGGATTCTAAGATGAATTATAGTATACATAATTTTGCGAAGAAATATTGAACCCATAAATTGATATTATTCTACAAGAGGTTGATTCAGCAGTGAAGGGACAAAAATCTCCCTTAGTGACGCTATAGAGCGTCATCAGCACTATTGCGGAATGCATTAATGTTTTACGGCCACATTTATTTGATTCCCTTTTACGAGGTTTTAACCCATTTCTACTGTGCACAAAGCTCTTGTCAGTCGCAATAACTGTGGCCTTTTATCTCCGAGACACCGGCTTATTATCTTACGTTATCGCTGTACTAGAGTGTTATCTGTTAATCTCAACCGAATTATATATACTTCACATTATAGGCTTATACCGTATACAATATAAAAGCAATATAACGATACGAACCTCAAAATACATAAAGTAACAAAATGTATTGGGCAAACGTTGGTGACATTAATATTTTATAGTAATGATATAATAACATACCACCTAGATCTGTAAAAGTGGTTTTTCCACAATGCACTTGTTCTATACAAGTATGTTTTGTAAAGGAAAATATATTTTGTTTTAAAATGTTTGCTTTTATATTTATATTTTAATAAGTATTCCAACTACTGTATTGTTTTATTTTCCTTATACAGTATCCTATGTAAAATTTAAATGTATTTATTTCAATATTTGATGTGTTTATTTCATTCACTACTACGATGTCGGTTCCCATGTTCCTATAACCACCCTTACTCACATCAACCACGGCTTCATAATGTTTATCTCTGAAGCTCTGGTAATACTTCCTAATACATTCTATGAACAGTATTATAATGAAAAATACTATGATGAAACGATATAATTTAGTTTATATTACAAGATTGGTATGGTTAGTCAGTACATGTCAAGGGTGGAGTTGCAATTTACAAACAGAATATGTTGGCCGATAAAGTTAACTCTCCTAACTTGTAGAGGCACATCATTGAATGACGTTTAAATACCTGGAGTATTGTTAAGAATCGATAACAAAATAGAAATATGTATATTGCAACTATGTCAATCACATAGTGCTAACATTGAGACCTCACTTCAGCTAACAGGTGATGATGATCTTTAAATTTTAATGGCACTAAAGAAAAAACCCATTATATTATAATCTTTGGAGATATCAACAATGATTGCCTCACCGTCAACAGAGGGCAAGCCCCACCGAAAGAAGTATTATTGTCGCATGAACTCTACAGACTCGCCCTGCCGCCTAATAGAATCATATCCGTTCACATTTGCATCGACAGTCCATTATATTTAAATATAATATATCCCCGAGATGATTTTAACATAGAGACCTAAAACACTGGTATGTCAGACCACAACAGTCAATTCTGTAACATACTTTTCTCAGTAACACAGTTTCTCCTCTGAAAAACAGATCCGGTTTGCCATGAACCAAAGGCAGGACACTGTGCTAGTACAGTTTGACTATTACAAACATTCGATACTGTTAATCACACTCTGTTAATAGAAAAGTTGACATAGGATTTTCCCACTGAAGTTCTTATATGGATGGAATCTTATCTTGGTGGAATACAGCACTGTATTCCTGGTTGATGACATCAGATCTGACTGGAAGCCTATTACGTGTGGTGTGCCACAAGGATCCACTCTTGGCCCTTTAATTTTTTCACTATATGTAAACGATATAAGCAAGGTACACATACGAAGTTTCACTCTTATACTGATGCTTTACAGATATATGCACACTGTAACGTTCATCATATTCTACTTTGGACTGAAAAGCGAACTGAAACTCAACTCGAACCAAACCAAACCCATAATAATTCAACTGTATTCAATTTCAGGTTCAACTGTATTCATAATAGGTCAACTATATTCAATTTTAGAATTTTGAATACAGTTGATCTTAGCAACGTACGTGAAATATTGGTAAACAGGAAGGCTGTAACATACAGTAGTGTGAGGAGTTTGGTATTAACTATTAAAAAAAACACTGGGTTGGACTGACTACGTTGTAGGTACCTGTAAAAAGATATTTGCAACCGTTCATACGCTGAAAAGAATTCAAAACTTTCTACCACACAACATAAAACTACTAATTAAATCACTCCTATTTACTCATTTCTTTCACTGTATAATAAAATAATAAAATGTAGAAAATCCAAAATTATTGTTTACCTTATTTTTTATTTAAAGCGAGATGAGCAAATTTTACATTACTATGTATTGTTACTACTGCACGATCTAAGAGCTTTCCGAATCCTACTTTTACTTTTTATATACTAAAAAACCGGGTTTCCAAAATACTTTGCAAACGATTTTGTGTTCATTGCTTATTAAGGAAGGCGTGAGGAACACCCGCACTAGCTCGTCGACGCTGCAAATTCCTCACCACAGAACGGCTGTTCAATAAATCATTTGTAGTATCTGCTTGCCGGTTGTGGAATTCCCTCCCAGCCCCTTTAAAAACTTTGGAGAGCCGGGATCGGTTTGCTTCTGCTGTTAAGTGGTATGTTTTGCAGTGGATGTCCGCGTCCGTGGTGCCCGAGGGTCACTAGTCGGTTTGTTGCAGTCAGACTGAAGTGTGAGTAAAAATAAACAGTTTTAATAAAAATATAAGTTTTTAAATTATGATGTTACGTATATAAACCTTATTAGTGTTTAAAAGTCATCATCAATATTAATTTCCAATATATAATTAATTTTATACACAGCATAAACTTAACAGTGCATTTTGTTCTATTAAGTATTTCGTTGTTAGTTTTACAATACACAACAACTATTAATTTTATTCTTTAATTGCTGTTTATTTAATTTTGTATAGAAGATTGTGTACGAATGGTTTGTTTTTATTTTTGTACGTCAGTTAAGTGTAAGAAAGGACTATGTAGTCCTAACCTCGCCTAAAAAATAAAGAAAAGTTTAATTTAATTTAAAAAATCACTAGAAGATCTAAAACACTATACTCACAGAAATACAAAGATATATAATCTGACCAATCCAAGAATGTTTCAGCTCATAGAAACCTGGGAAACTACCACTTCATCAAGTGACGTCGACGATGCTTAAGCTAATATTATTAACATTAGTACAACTGCCCTAGGCGTGACATGCCCATTTCAAACAACTAAGTCAAACCAATGTAAAGAAACCAAACTATTTACACTGACGAAATAAAAGTTATGCATGGCTCAGGGCCAACTAATTTATAAATGCTCAAGGGCAGGTTTAAGTTAACAGGAAGACAAAATGATACATTCTAGAAAAAATACACGAGATCTAAAGCTCAGGCAAGGAAAGACTGTAATTTTTTAAAGTATATGGGTTTTTGTTTTAGATGTTTTCTTCTTTATTATTACTTTATGAATAGTTTGATATACAATACATATATATTTCAATTTAATTAATTAATTTAATTAGCCGATAAAAAAATATGTCATGTAGAACATCGTCGATTTTTACATTTTTTTCTTGTACCAATATACCATTTGAAATATTGAGTTTTGTTCCATATTTTATGGCTATACTGCTCTCCTCTCCTATTAGTACTTATGGGGGGAAAGTCAAGGAGTCTACAGAGATTTTTCAAACAAGACTACTGCAGAAAGGCTTGCATGTAAATACTCAAAGTCCAAGTGATTCTTTTAAAAATGTTCATTGGACACGGGTACCAAAACGTGTTTTTATTGCACTTGCAATACAAATATCAAATTATGAGTATGAGATTCATATTAACTTAAATCCCTGGTTAGGGTACAAGTATTGCAAGAACTCTTTGTTGAGGCAGGTGTGAACTGTGTACTTTGGGTAAAGGCACTCGGTCAAATGCGGCGAATAAAAACTGATAAAACTGGTTATCACTTATCGAAGAAAGGTATAATAGCAGCAAGAACTAATGAGAGGAATCTAGACAATATTTAAGATGAAGAGGGCCATTATGGATCTGATATTTATGCTGTTTCCTAAATAAAGACAATTACTTTATCTTTCAGCTTGATTGAACAAAAAACTAAACATTTTCTACTTTTGGTATACTTTTTCAAACATTTCTTCTGTCTATATATTTTTACCACATATTCATTTCAACCGCCTTTACATGTTAAACCTGCATTTACTTTTATAATAGCTATTAAACAATGTAATCAACACAACAACAACAAAGTAACGCGCGCGCGCGCAAGTGTGTGTGTGTGTGTGTTTATGTGTGTGCGCGTTGTTTGTAATGTAATGTAAAAATAGTCATATTTAATTTATTTTTTACTTATATATTTGTTCTACAAAAGTCGGAATGTATATAATTTTAAAAATTTTAAATATAAGAGTTAATTAAAGGTCCATAACAATCTTATGAATTTTGGTTTATCGGTAAGTTGTAAATGGTACCGAAATATGATGAATTTAGTATTGGATTAATGGGACGACAGACTTCCTTTTGAAGAAAAGAAGCAATCGCAGAATATAAACAAAGCTCACAACAGCAATAAATCTGGGAATTAATAAGTAAAGAAAGGGGTGTAAAGTGGGTACCTAGTTCAGATATATCTCGATTGAAAATCAAGGGAGCTCATAAAACTGATACCGTACTAGAAATACTGCTGCTTACCTCAACACTCTGGACTGAATCGTCACTCAGTGTCTTCAAACGTCTATAGTTTTTGTAAAGAAGAACTGGTTAGGTCCATATAACACATCACCTACCTATATCTGGGGTAAGGAATACTCTCCAGAAAAACGAAAGTAATTATAATATAACCCTAGTATAAACAAAGGACAGTGGTAGGGGGGTAGGGTAAACCACTAACTAATACTCTATATCACTGCTAAAACAATCTCCATAGTCGAAAATATTGTGCTATCCAGATTGCTTCCTCACCTAAATGTCAAAGATCTTCTCTCGACCAAGTAACATGATTTTAGAAGTGGAAAATCTACAGATGTTGCAATAATCAATTTGGTTGAATATTAGACAACATATACCTTGTTAAAGCCTTCAATTGTTTAGGTCATCTTTAAAAAACTACAGACATTAGGCATCCAGCAAATAGCCTTAAATTGGTTCAAAAGCCTAAATTACAAATAGCTGGTGGTAGATACGAAACAGAAGAAACATAAGCAAGTAAATGCAGTTCAGGTGTGCGGCAAGAGTCAGTTTTGGATCGGGTACTCTTTATTTTGTTTGCGAATGATCTAACAAGTTTCGCAGAAATGTATAGCAGTGTCATCATGTATGTTGGCATGACATACTAAGACCGAAGTAAATTACTGTAGCCATAATCATAAACTTTTTTACGTATTTTCTTGATCGTGACAACGGCACACTCAAAATTGGGGTCGAAAATATTATTCACTCGAACCAGCAGAGGTAATAAACGTGCAACGCCTAGCAGTGTAGATATAAAAGACAATGTAGTATAACTTTTACTGTACATTTAAAGACTGTTATGAAATCTTGTTAAGTTGTTTTTTTTTACAAAAGTAGGACTTCTGTATATGTACATATATATATATATATATATACGAGTATATATATACTGTATATATATATATATATAATATATATATACATGTATATATATATATATATATATATATATATATATATATATATATATATATTATTTTCCTATATATATTTATCGGGGGAGAGGCAAAATAAGCTTTGAAACGGAAAATAATAAGACCGGAGTAAATCAATATAACTATAAATAAACACTTTTTAACATATTTTCTTCATCTTGGGAGTTAGGCAAAATCAAGATTGGCGTCGGAAATATAATTCCTTCGAACCAGAAGTGCTCATACAGGTACAAAACCTGTGAATTTACGTGCAAAGCCGTGGGTAACTGCAAATAAGAACATAAAGAACACTGTTTAATTGAATACTAATTACTAATACAATGACTAATAACTACATTTTGAGAAGATATATATTTTTTAAGAGAATATAAAATTTTTTACTCTGAAATATAACTAACCTGACAAAGTGTACCTCTAATCTACATTCAACATGATGTAAGGCGGACTAAAAGATTAAAACGTCTCTCTTCTCATCTAGCATTCGCAACACTCGTCCCTCCTTGTGCATTAAGGAGGATTAATTAGTCAAGCGCTGCTCCAATTTGAGTGAGAGAGGAGCTGACCCAGCTAACACTCGTCTTCTGTGATTGAATTAGCATAAGTTCTACCGATTCCACACAAATACATTATAATTTCTAATGAGATAATGTAAAAATAATATTCCAAGTTTTGGACCTGAATCTCTCGATTACCGACTAACATGCTAATCATTACACCACAGAATCCCTTGTATTCTATAACTTGTTAAATATGAACTGTTTCCTTGTTTCCGTTGCAAATCTGTTAATATATATTATTGGGATATCCCAAGTAAAATATTATTATTATAGCAAATCATTGTTTCAATTGTTTAATTAAAAATTAAAATCGCTGGCAACCATATGAGTGTATAAAAAAAGTCAGTACAGACTGATAAAACAAGTATAATTCCACCTGGATTAATAAATTTGAACATTTAAGTGTACAAAACAAGTAATGTAGGTACCTATTTCATGAGTACATTAATTTATATCTTAACGATTCTTGCTAGCTCCAGAATGATTATGAATTTCGAATCATGTAAGAAAAACTGTATTTATACGAAAACATTCAGTAATAATCCCAACGCACAAAATTCTATATCTTTATTGTAAGTAAAGCTACCAATCGGAGTATATAAAAATATAACATTATGATAAATAATTTGTTTCTAAAGCTGTATTTTTATATTTGTGCGTGTGTATGAGAAAGAGTAATATGTGGGGTTCGAAAAAAACAGCTCCAGGAAAAAGGTCTAATTTTTTGCTACTTTAAACTTGGTCTAGACAAAACACAGTACATTGTGAATTCTTGCAATGACTTAGTTTTTACAAACGTTACTCCTTCATATTGTACTGTAATCACCACGATGTTTATATTTAACTGGAAAGTAAAGCAATTTTCTGTTGTATTTTGGTAACCATGATTTGGTAACCATGAGTGTATTAAAAATACAACTTTTTTAATTAGTAGACACAATTCCATACTCCAGTAATTGCATACTTTATTCTTGAGATCTGATAAATAAGTCACCGATAAGGAAAAGAGACTTTCCACTTCAAAATAATTTGTTGAGTATGAAATAAAACTACACATTACTGCATTGCAGGATCAAGTTTATTATAGATTTCCGTCCGCACTTCACAAAACGTGTGATCTTCGAAATTTAAAGAGATTGGACAATTTTTCTCGTAAAAGTCCCTGATTGAAAACCACCTCTGAGAAGAAACTAGTTTTTGTAGGAGCCAGGCTTATACTATCCTCTACATGGTTTGAAGAATCGCCAGCCAATCAACCCATTTTGATAATACAATTTTGGACGTTTAACGCAGAAATAGGAGTAAACTCATTACCCCCGTAATAGAATGCGCGTAGTTAAAAGATCCGCGCCTAGCACTTTAAGCCAATATAATCACGTCTTTTAAAGAATATTTATGCTTCTGGTGCTGCAGTTGAGTTTGCTTCGTTGTCCTGGTCAATAAAATATGCACGCGCGTAAGTCTGATAAACCTACTTGGATCAAAAAGAATATAATTCTGGTCCTATTAATCTACTTCCGGTATAAACGAAGGAGAGAAGAATCTCAATTTCCGCCTGTGTGGTAATATATGTATTATTTCAACTTTCGTGCATTATCTCCATGTTACACCGCAAACCTTTGTCGAAATAATTTTATAATTTGACAATTCCTCCCTGCGTGGGGGTTCAACCTACTTCGGATCCTAAGAGTAATGTGCAAAATCCCAAGTTCCACAAAAATAATATTATATTTGCTTTTCAATTTTGAGATTGCAATGTTTATTTAACCCAATATTTGAATGTACTCGTACATCACTTTACGAGATTATGTCGAGGAGGATGTAACTGCCCTGTTTTGTTACTTCCGGTCTGTTCTCACAATTCCTCTTGTGCACTAACTTTAATTAATTATAATCTTTCCTTACTCGATTTTTATCAAATGACCTCTCACTTATTTATAGCTTAACATACATTTTTAATAAACTTTTCAATTTATATGATTAAGCTAATAAAGCTAATTTTTGTTTATATAAGATGAAATAGAAGTGACCATTGATATAATCGAGTTCATTATTATAAGGATATGGCTTTTATGTCATTGAAAACTATCATTTTAAATGTAAGAGACATTTTTTATTCGTTATTATTCTCAGCAAAATCTATTTAAAACAGAATATCTAAATCCATTTGAATAAAAAAATTGCCAATAATTTATTGAATAAACAGTATATGATATTACTGTGTAACAGTTATTACATTGTCATTTACGGTTAAGTAAATAAACAATAAGCCTACACTTTTATGAAAAACTGTTTGTGAATTTGACAAAACTGCAGGAGAATATATTTTTCCAGATATTTGACAATAGATGACAATGTAATTTTATTAGAATACTACAAAACTTGCTGCGTAATAAACAAAATAATTGTAATATTTATAGATCATTTGATGAATCATTATTGCCTGCTTATTTCCCAACATGCCAAAACAATACATTTTTGGTTAAAGAAATAATTATGTACTAATGTATCTAATATTGTTTCACAAATTTTGTTTAGCTACACTCTTTTTCGATATAACTAAACCTTTTTATTTTCATATGTGCAGTGAAATTGAACAGTATGCTTCAAAATAGTTACATATTTTATTTTACTACTTTTCACTTTACACAAGGTAGAACACCATACTACGTGTCGTAACATGCTTCCCTAAGGTTACATGGAAAATTTCAAACCTGTGGCTCATTTCAATCGTTAGATGTCCTGCGAACATATAAACAAACAATCGTACAAAAAAAGATGACACAAAAATGTTGGGTCATAGAACTAATTTTCTAGGAATGAAGTTGCATGAAGTTTAAGTAAAGCAACATTATTGACATTATCTTGTAACATGATACATTCAGATTTTTGTTCATTCAATTTGGCTTAAATCAGTGTTTAAATAATAAAAGGTTTTACACCAATTCACTATTTGATGTTGTATGTGTATATGTCACATATTTGAATCTCTTATGTGTGTATTAAGTTCGTTTACAAATTTATTTATTTTGTTATTTTCCGGTTGCCATCATGGTTACTCATAGAACCAATATAAATGTATTCACTAACGCTCAACCAAATTCCATGAATCGAGTTGCACCATCATCGAACTCAGACTTCCTCATATAGAAATGACGCTTCATGCACAATTTTAAGTCTATAGGTTATAGTTCGTTTTCGATAAATCTTATTGATAGACAGAAGACAGATAGAAATGAAATGTTTTCTATCCCATGTATATATTCCATGAAATATTTAAAAATCTATTGGCTGAGCGTTCAAGGAAGCCTCTCCCGTCAGTTGCCGATGAACGAAATCTCATATCTGTCAGTCTGCACCCCCAAGTGTCGAACGGGTTAACCTATGTTATTTAAATTTAGTGTGAAACTGTACATATATATTGCTATTGAAAATAGTAATTATCGGTTGCTGATAAGTCTTGATTTATGTCTGTCAAAATGTTGCTCTGGTTACATCGGTCTAATGAGTAAACATGTTCGATCGAAAAAGGCACAGAATAAACAATCCAGTAAATATGTATATTTTGAACATTAATCATGTGAAATTTATTCAGTAACTTATCAACACAAGTGATGAATTAGTTGTTTTCATACAAAGGTGAAAAATTTTAACTTAACCTGTAATGCCATTTTTATAACAAACGATAAAGGGCGTTTTACTGTTTTGTGTTGACTAGGTTTACTAATGAAAATGGAAAGGACGGAGCATGAATCTTTTTTTTATGATAGTTTCCATCAACTCACTTTCTTTTCTGTCCGTTAAATACAAAATGTTATGGCTTTCAAACTTTGCAAAGACCTAGAGTTTTTTAATTTGAAAGTCAGCTGGATAACATTGCGATAATATACAATTCGTTGCTTTTCGCTGTAAACACTCATATATACTTATAGGAGTCTTTGCGTTAAAAAAACTTCTTAATTGTAAAATCTGGAAATGTGCTTTTAAAACGTATTCATACAATTGTTTAAATTAGCCACCACGTGTTTACGAGGCTGAGCGATAAGTGCAGTCTCCCCTTCCACCAGTTAACGACGAAAGCATATTTGTGTCTTCCTTGAGTCATTCTGTACGAACCACTCCTTTCGACTGCGTGAAATTTGGTTTAATTAATGAGGATTTAATTTGGTTTGGAACTTTCATATCGAAATTGTAAATAGTAAACATTGTTAGGAGTAATTCTTCGGGTCAAACAGGACGTTACCCGACATTGGGCGAACGCTAATGTTCCGACGCTGACTCTTTAAAGTCTTTAACCTCGTATATATTTAAATTATGTTTAAAATTAGGCTATCTAAATAAAACAAATAATTTCAATATTTTGCTTACAAGTATTATGTAATCAAATTGCTTATATTTCATATCACACATTACTGTCATATTTGCCCTGTTAACGTTCCAGGATCTTAGCAACAGTAGGCAGACAGTTATATGAGTGGATACGCACGACAAAGGGCTGTAAGTTCAACACTTTATAATAACAATACATTACATATAGGTGGATTAGTGTTTAAAGTAATTAAAAAAAAAACATACTAATAAGTTCTAATAATGTAAAACAGAATTCAATTCAAGTGATATTCAACGACCGGTCTTAGATCTAATTATCTCTCCTGCTTCCTTGAGCCATTGTTTGTCCGCGACTTACAAGCCATTGTTTATTAATTGTCGGATAAAAACAAACAGCTCTCTAACAATGCAAGTCTTCATAAACAGGGAACCTTATTAAATTATCCCTTTATCACTTAAATGTGATTCTCAGATAAGGAGCGGTTAATATTTTCACTGGTAAGACAGATAAATGTTGTTTTGTTTTAAATTATACATTTAAATTAATATTTACCCATTAGGAGTACGAGTTAAATGGGATACATAAGGCTTATTAAAGTCATTACTACTAAATCTTGAATATATGTGAGCCATTCTCCTCTTATTAAGGACCCGACCTGCACGTCTTGAAATCGTGTCATTATCTACCGTCTGTCTGTCAGTATGTGTGATAAGCGTTGGTGCTAGGAATAGTCTTATTGATATCAAAATGTCAATATAAAATACACACATACAATTCAGTTTCTTATGGTTCTTATGTGTAACGATTATGAAAAACAGAAAAAAACTCAGAGCAAACAAATGTATAAGGTATAAATACAGTAAAGTTATATTACATTTTTCAATAAGTTACGAACACGTGATGAAGTTACTGTGTTTTATTGGTTGGTACGACTATCGTTAGATTCTGTCTGGTCTGTCTATACTGCGTTATGTGGGTTTATTATCAGATATGTATCAGACATGGAAACCGTCACCTTGTGAAATACTTAACACAGATTAGACGTTTTATTCACAGCAGATGTCATAATAATTCATTAATAATACCTAATAAGAAGGTTTTCATCGGAGGATATCCCAGATGGGAATGCCTACCCTCAAATGTCTGTGGGGCGCCTGAAGTTGGAGAAAAAGCCAGATACTAAACGCTCTTCGTAAGGCAAGGATTTTTATATCTAGACCAACATTTGCTAACCATTTGTGGTCTTAACAAATAAAACGTTTTTCAATATGGCAATCATTTGTTTTTGGCTAAAGTTCTAGGCAAGATAAGTCAAAATTAATACGTTTCATAACATTTCATTCAACTCCAAACACAATTTTATTGAAAGATACAGGACTTTTTCCGAAATTTTGCTATCTACTGATCTGTAACACTTCTTCAGGTAAATGACTAGACTAATGCACGACTACAATCTAGTCATTTATTACAACTGGTTTTATTTAGTTCATCAATGAGTGCATACATATTGTGACCTGTATTCTGTCGTTTAGTTTTAATAATTAGTTTTTAGTTTTTATTAAGTGCATGT
Source organism: Homalodisca vitripennis (assembly GCF_021130785.1). NCBI lineage: Eukaryota > Metazoa > Arthropoda > Insecta > Hemiptera > Cicadellidae > Homalodisca > Homalodisca vitripennis. The sequence continues at coordinate 167,502,134 of NC_060207.1, read as the reverse complement.
TTTAGAGTTAGTGTGCATGGAATAGACACATAACTTGTCTGTTGTGGTTCCTTACTTACGCGTGTCGCAACGCTCTTGTTATGTTTACTTTAACATAAGTTGAAGTCATGCATTAGTTTAGTCATTTACCTGAAGAAGAGATCAGATTGTAGATCTCGAAAAGTAGTGTTACTGATTGTATTGTAACGCTGAAAAATGACAAATTTCCGGAAAAAATTCTGTTCCCTTCACAATCCTTCAATCGATCAATCCTTCCAAACTTCAAACAAAGAATAATTTTATTCTTGTGAATTTTTAGATAACTTTTAATCTATCAAGATCGTGGCCATTTAAAGTTATAGATGTACACAATTTACCCGTTACAACATAATTTTGGATGGATTGTAACTAAATAAATTCTCACGTTTTGCAAAGAAATGTATATGTTTATAATAGTTTGTCTTCTAAGATTTTAAGATTACGAACTTTCTAAAAGTTTGAAAGAGTTACGATTATATTAACGTTTCAACATTTAGTGTTAATGTCGTATCAGAGCTGTGAAAATTAAACATTCAAAATAATTATGTATTTTTAGTTTAAATTTCGAATGATAGCCCAGTGTGATATCAACTTTTATTTAAACTGAGCCGGAAGTGATATTTTAAACTATTTTGATATTTATATACAATTTTGTTCACCATGATAAAGATATTTAAACATATTGAAAATTAGACTCTACTTATGTTATTTTTTTAGCATTATGTGTTACGTATATTATGTAATAATGTATTATATATAAAATGACAAAACTGAGAGAACTGTTATTGCTCTGCTTCTGTAGTAGTTAGCAATAGAACTCAGACCTGTTGTTAGAGACAAAGGTCAACTACAACGTTAAACAAAGTTATGTTTGTCACTAATAACGCACATTGCATAATTTTGCCACTGCACAATTAATTGTGTATTAAAAACTGTTTCACCCACTGTAACAACCTGTCGCTCTTCTAATAACTCTTGTCCTAAACTTCAATACTAATCTACTTGAATTCATCTATATTAATTACCTGCGTATTATCTGTATGACAGTGTGATTTATTGTTTTGTATTCTGCATTTATATCTTAACAGTCTGCTAGTTTTGAAATGTTCACAAATATTGTTTTAAAAATGTGCATTGGTGATGAAATAACTCAGTGAATCCTTTTTAACAATTAAAAATGTTAATTATACCCATAGTAAGATTTTACAAATTTTTAAATTGTAAAGAACCAAAAATCAGCAATGTATTCCAGTTTAAAGACAAAATGTCAGTTAACAAAGTAAGAAGATTATTTTATCAACAGAAAACTATAAATTCAACCTTAAAATCGTTTTAAATACAACAGAGCACAAGTATCAACAGTGAAGAGATTTCCATCTCCATTTTTACTGTTAGATAAACTCCCCTACAGACTTCAGTCATTCTAGCTGGACTCTCTCTGAAAATTACACTAAATAGCAACAATATAATGATGTCAATTATATTTTTTAGCCTTGATATCATACTGGATGTATTTCTTATTGGATGTACAGAAATACAACTGTTCAGTTCAAAACCAGTAATCAACAGTGTTGAGTATGCAAATAAGTAATTTATTAATTTGAAATCTTAAGCAAGTGCATAGGTTGATATAAAATAGTCTCTAAACCACGATAGTATTGGTATGATCTTATCTATCAATATATAATAAAATGCTTTTATTCTAAAATGGAATGAGATAAAAGTACTTATTAACCTCTGATTCAAAATCTTTTGTAGAAATTAAATACATTATTTTAATACTGACACATTTTATAACAATTTGTAAAAAGTTATTACTTTCTTTTATGTACAAAAAATAATGCGTAGCAATTTATTTTATTCGTTGTTAATAGTAATTAGAAAAAGAAGCTCTTATATGATTTTACAACCAACTTTGTTAGTTTCCATAAACTACCATTGTTTATTTTTACGATTGCATCAATGTAATATTAGTCGACTCTCACAGTTTTCAAGGTCGGTGGTAATGTGCTACGGTTACAGCCATTACACCAAGCAATTATACCAAATATATCAAGCATAAATGTTATAACAACTAATCGTATATTTAGTAGCTTCTTCAATAAAATTCAACATAAACTTACTGCTTGATATCAATAGTTTAAATGCACATTGAATATTAATTTTTAATAAATTGGCTTTAAAGAATTTCAATTGTTTTAAGAGAAATAAACTATGTGATGTTAATCCACTATACTCGTATTTCATTACTGCTGTATTTGTAGAAGTCTTACTATTTTAATCGATGAGAAACAATTAACTGTGAGTATTATTAATACACTATGATACCACGTTTTCACCACAACAGTGGATTCCCACCTATGGTATAGTTTGCAATAGTAAACACACATATACTGTACTTGCATTGTTTAGTGTGTTCTAAGGCGGCAGCTAGGACTCCACATTATAGTTAGCTGTTAGCTGTACACAGTGCAAATTACCGCTACTGTTGAGTACACAACTGGAGCCATACCAGGATCTGACCAACTGATATTGATACTGGCTGACCCACCTTACTTTGGCTACCGATTACTCAGCAACTGTTTACCCAATTCTGGTGTGGATTCTTAGATTTTACATTAGAAAAATTTGCTGTTGTATTTCTTTGAGTTTATGTATTTTCTAATTTAGTTACATATTTTAATTAATGTACTAGATAACCACAATGTACTAGATTGTGGTTATCTTGAAAAACCTTAATATTTTTATAGCATAACAATTATACCCAACCACCGCTACGTTGTGTGTAGAAAACTCGGTTGCTCCACCGTTCTTTCTAGAGATCGTGTCTGTAGTGCACTTATTTGTGCATCTTGTGATACAACGATAACACCTCTTCACCTATATTACATTATAGTTTGTAGACTAGGTATCTCTGATGTAAAAAGAGATCGTTTGAGCTTTGTCGGCGATTTGTTTTGAATCTCTTCAGATGAACATCACTGCACATTCCAGGAGTCAAGTCTGTGACAGTGTCAGATTCCAGGTGCTACACTCAGAGGAAGGTTAATTGTAGCCAAAATCTATATTCACATTGAATCAAACCTTCCCACCATAAGTACGTTATGAGTAGATTAACGGACATATTTTTCTCCTCAGGTTATTTAAAAGTAAACAGAGGCATAGTATATAGTTGTGCACATAATGTTTCTAAGGAAAATTAAATTATAAAGCTTACTTTGAAATAAGGGATTTTAAAATAAGCATAATAGTAATAATGATCACACATTTTTATAATTTTAAATAAACTTTTATATTACTGTAATGAAATAACCACTGAGGCAATAATTAATAATGTACGAATAAGATGACTAACATTACTGTATAATTAGGCATATTGTATGTTAATATAGGAGTATTTGGTTTTGACATTACCAGTAACAAAAATATTTATCAAATCCCTTAGTAACATGAATGGATTTGACAGGTAGGAAGCGCCCTGATACCCCACATAATATTGTTGTTTTTAATCCCCTACATTACTACATCTGGGATGGATTTACGGACTGTTTAAACATACACAGCCCCCCCCCCTGCAGCTTTGGTTATCTGGTTTCACCTACACAAGTTCAAACCGTTGTCTCTATTTTCCAAAATGTTTTTGTTCTCTTAAACGTAAGGAAAGCGGCCCCTGACACCAAAACGTAAATAACGCAGTTCCAGTCCACGATATAGTCAAAATAAATGTATTGTAATAGATCTAATTAAAGTAATTTTTTTTTAATTCTCGTTAAAATTATTTTAACCCTCGTGGTTTATTCTAATTAATTTATAAAAACATTCTCAGTACATATCTAATTCTAGAGAGAGTGAGAGCAACAGATGAAAATGAGATGTACATGCACTCAATATCTCTAGATACAAAACATTGTTTATAACAAAAACTTTAAGAAATGTTTATAAGCAGTCCAGAACACCTTCTTTTTATCTAGCTTCATAAATAACGAAGTTGTGAATTTTTTAAAGTTTGAATGGCTGCCATAATGGGACGAAGTGGCGTACCTAGCTGGTTAATAAACTTAGTCAAGATATTTATAACATAAATTTTTGTACCAAGTCTTGATTTGTTTGAACTATTTTGGAACAGTCTCCATTTCCACAAGCCGCATTCTATAGTAAAGTAGATAATATATTGTCACTCCTTATATAATTCTTTAACAAACAATTTCACAACACTTGCGTAGATATTCAAAATTCAGATGTATATAGTGTATCAAATACTATATATAGATCTCTAAAACAATATAGTAAATGTTCATACGACTATATATAATATACTAAAAAAGTATCAATAAAAATGTATTTTAAAATCAATTTAAAAAATCAATCAATCAATTTTAAAATCTATAAATAGTAAATCTCATACTCTTTTTCTTTCTTAAAATAGATGAATGAAAAATCACTAAATAGTAATAACACTTTAACGAAATTTAAAAGACTACATTTAAATAAAATTTGAAGAATAATCATTCAGATTCAACAAATGGTTTTTAAAACCCCTTAGGGGTCTTTAAATATGTATAAAAATTGCATGATACAATTATTATTAAGGTAAAAATTTTTTTGAATTATCAAATTCGTTTCTATTAAATAGAGCTTGATAAATGATCGACATTAAAACTCTAAGAAACATTTCGGATGTAAAAGAATTAAATCTCTTAATGATTATGATAATGATCCAAGTTTCTTTAATATAAAAAATTACGTGATGTCGATAATAAACATCGTCTTATAAAGATGTATGGTGTATTGCGAGAAACTTTGATTAAGTATTTTTCAAAACATACAAAGCGTATCGGTTTAAGAAATATTATACATATTCAAAATTAGCTACCGCTTGAGGATGGTTTATTGATTTCTACAAAATCTCAAACAGAATTGTTTGATTATTTATATAATTCTATACCTTAAATTCTAAAATTATTTTCCATATTCAAAATAAAATAGTCATGAACGTCCATTCACTACTGCCTATAAAAGGATATCTTAAAAGACTTATTCAATAGATAGGCATCAGCTGTTTTACATAGGTTAAAACTGTTTAAAAGATACTAACTATTTTGTATTTTTTATAAATTCAAACTGTACTTTTTCTGACGAAATCCGTCAACGCATAAGCGAGCACGACCACTTTAAAGATACGCTTGCACAAGCTAGGAGGCACAACCAACTAATAACTCTCAACTGTGACATGTTAGGTGCTCTCGGATTGCGCAGGCATACCTTTCAAGTGGGTTTTTCTCGCTAGTGCGTTGACGGATTTCGTTGAAAAAAGTACGACATCAGCCACAGAAATTTGCATCACCCTTTTTGAACACTCTGTACATACACATATCTTAAAAAGTTAATCGTAAAACATTGTGAAATTACATGTATTGTTATTCTACAAAACTTAATAAGAATTCGTAGTTTAACAATAATATATTTGTATAATATTAAATTGTCATGTTTATACAACTGGCTTTTATGTTTATCTAATGGCGAATTCACCTAAAGAAGTAAGTTTATGTTTATATAGTGGATAAATAAATATCAAATATTAAACACGGAAACACCAGCACACAAAAGGTAATTAATCTAAATGTATAGTGTAGGTGTATGTTAGTTGTGTAGGATTGTAGTATTGTGAGGCAGTGTAGGTGTTTTGTGTTTCATATCAGGCAGGTTGTACATAGGCGGACATCAGTCCCTTCCATAAGATATATTACAATCTATATTACTGTGGAATATACATGAAATGTAATACATAGAACACTCATGCATAGATTTGTTCAACTATTAATGATCTATTACAGTTTTTCCGTTAGTTTTGTTAATAAGTAAAAAGGTACTCTCTACACACTTTAACTATGTGATTATTCTATTTATGTGAAACTTTATGAACCTAACAAAGTGTAAATAATATTAACATTTCTATTGTTTTCGTACTTTCTAAGTAGTGAAAATCGTAATTTTTCGTCGTAGTTCCTCCTTAATCATTTACATATAAATAGAATTAACAAAAATAACTTGAAGGCATTGATAAGGAGTTTTCAAACTTTTAGAGTTATTAGAACAATATTTTACAAGTTCTTTCTAAACAAATTAAATAAATACTGATTTCAATATAAAGGTGAATAAAGGAAAAAGACTGAAAGAATCATAAAGAGGGATTGTTTTGTTTATTTTTTAAACCAGTCAGTCTTCAACCCATTGACAAACACAATACAAACGAATAATACACGTACAATATAGGTCTATGTTTACAGCGCAAAGGATCCTGATTTATAAAGTTCAGATGGTTGCTCAATATCACCAAACTTGGTGACAGACAAGACTTGTGTTTGGTGTGGGGACCCATAACCGCGCTGTCCCGTGTATTGGTTACACTGCTGTGTAATCTGGTGTAATACTCGTATTACATTCCTACGCGCTAATGCAAATTATGATATAAAAAATAAAGGATGGCAGGTGTTATTCAATTTTATTATATTCTTACGTGATGCTAATGAATCTGAACTAAAAGGATGTAAATAGCAAATTAAAGATTTTACATACTCCATGGTACTAAATGACATTAAAAACTTAATTACAATCTTCAAACTACAAACGTAACAAACAATAATACACAACAATCTTTATTCAATAGTAACATTTAAATTTGCAATGGATGAAAGTGTTGAACCTGAACTCTAAATAAATTTAATCACTATCATTATAATTATTTTTCAAGTGATTTTTAATTTTCAATTTTTAAGTGTATGTAACTACACTGTGAAATATAAATAATCTTACAAAGTGCACCTCTACTCTACACAAGATATGATGTAAGACGGACTAAAAGATTAAAACGTATCTTCTCTCATTTAGCATTTTCATCGCTCGTTTCCCCTTGTGCATTAACAGGGAATTATTAGTCAAGCGCTGCTGCAATTTGAATGAGAGAGGAGCTGACCCAGCTAATACTCGTATTACTGTGACTGAATTAGCTTAAGTACTTACTGATTCCACCCGAATACATTATGATATCTGTGGATGCAGATCTGCAGAATGTGTTACTGCTCCGACAGAGTTGTAAAACGGAAATGTCTCACCTGTTAGTACAGACGACCATACTAACCTCTACAGAAGATTCCTTGTTCTGATTCACCAATTATTTTTAATTTGCTATTTCCTTCACAATATCAATTTTGAAGCAACCTAAATTTAATTTAATTTATTTTTTTTCAAAATTATTTGAATACTAAACAAATGTAAAAAAGTGTCAACAGACATATAAATGCCTAAATAATGTGTTAATAATGATTATACTCGCACTATATCGGTATGCTCACTGTTAATTTTTGTATACGTGACTGAGGTACACACCGACTTCTGGTCAAAGTGAGGTTAACCCACGTTAAGCACTCAACTTTGCGTATTAAATAGTGAGTCAGCCAAGGACTTGTTATAAATAATAAACTTAGCGCTTGAATTCACCATATATAATGTAAATGGATCTCACAGTTCAATATTCTATGGGTTAATGAATGTTACGTGTTCAAGGCTTGAACCTTATTGGTTAACACACTTTCGTGGAGTCAACACTGCGTAATATCACCTTTTGATTCTATCTACCAATTCTATGCTGCTGAATCCATGTTGTTGGAGTCCTAGCCACATAACCGGACGTCCAGTAATTCTATAGCAAAGATATAAATATCCGAATTATGGGGAGTTATTAAGCAAAGGTGTGGTAAAGCAATGCTGGTAATGGCTGCCTTCATTTTATCAGTACGCAACCCCATGTACCATGGTTAAGCATAATATTTACACAACCAAAAAAATTCATCTTTTGATTGCATTTAACGCATTCAGTCAGGCTAAATGACTAAATATTTTTTTAATTAAAGAATATATTATATTCTAGGAATATTTCTTAATACATTCTTTAAAATCATACAATTTCACTTTGTTTATATTATTAAATTACTTAATGTTTTGAAATATTCTAATATGACATTATTGTAAATAAAAATTAAATAATATAAATATATAAATGCATTATAATCTGTTTTAAAAAGGCAGACCATGAACCATATTTTGACATGGAATAAAATTGTTGACTTTTATAATAAGCACATGAGATATTTCAGAGACTCTATAGTATTAAGTATACGATAGTATAGTAAGTATATTGTTTCAAATTATATTATTATTTCATTATATTTTACGGAACACGCAAAAAGCTTTCAACGCTGTTTTAATACTTTGGCCTTTCGTTGTGCCCATACTTAGTTTCCTAATTATTTATATTATAGAATACGTTTAACTGTATTCTCGTTTACTGTTAAGTAAATAAACCATCAAACATAAATCTTTAATTTAAAAACTTCCATTTCTGGTGACTGACCGAGAAAGTAAAGTAAAAATAAACATAGATTAATTAAAACAATACAAAAACCTTTCTACATATAAAACAAATGCCTGTAAAATTATATTATCTGTTTTAACACCCCTGACTGTGTTTTAAAACACACGTTAAAAATTTAAATTGTCGTAATTAATTTTAATAAAGGAGGTGGTTTATTTATTGTTGTATACTGCTACATTAATAACCCACTGGGTGAAGAATCACGTTCCTAATTGATCCTTGCATCATTACTATATTTAAAACCTTATTACCTATTCAGAAACCATAACGTCATTCTAGGCTTAATCCTCCAATTATTTAATCCTTTTTGCATTACAACTCTTTTTTTGGAACCTGTCTCATTATAGCATGAGCATGCTTTATCCTAGCTATAAAGAATCTCTCTCTCTCTCTATCTATCTATCTCTCTCTCTCTCTCTCTCTCTCTCTCTCTCTCTCTCTCTCTCTCTCTCTCTCTCTCTCTCTCTTGCTCTGTGTTCTCTGCGCATACCATGCACCATACACCAAGGGCTTTAACAGATGTCTGAATTACAGTGTTTATTTTATGGTTTTCAGGACATCTCATGGGTTTCAACTCCATTAATCAGTCTTATTATTCTGAGATAGAATTAAGGCATCTTTCCTTTGATAGCCAACACCTTGGCTGCCTAAAAATGTTTCACAGATAGATTATTATATTACGCCAATCTTCCATTTATACCATTCATTTGTAGACTGTTTGTTAAAACAGATTTCTTTTGACGTATTGTGATTTCAACAGAAAATAACAACAAATCTTTCAATAATTTTGCCTAAACTTTTTACAAGATAATAGCAAGTTAGGAATTGTTTTGAGGCCATTCTGATCACAGGCTTGTATTTATGACGGGGATGATTTTCACCCTAAAGACAACTCGTAAACTGCTTTGGAGGCAATAAGATGGAGCCCTAAGATTAAAACAACTTCTACACAACAATCCGAGATTATTTTAATTAATCCTTTGCATATTATTTAATATTGCATGGAAATCTATGATTAAATTAGTTTGATTATTTTAAGCTCTTTTTAGCCAAGAGGACAGTTTTCTGGGGTAAAAATATACGAAAACCACCCTGCACCATATTGACTTGTAAGTAGAGTTTTGATCCCCAATAACGTAAGATAAAACATCCAAGTGATGTAACATACCAATGCCATTAAATCGACGGCAGATTTCACAGATCAAGCACCCACAGACTTCCCGCTTTTATATAATGCAAACACCCATGTATCATGCGCTGTATGACCTTTCAAGTTGTAGACACCTCATTTAGATAGAGCTGTCAGAGTTAGAAAACTTCCTGAAGCTGGAAGTGCTTACATTTCTTATGAGATCTTATACTCCATTATAAATAAGGTTAGTAGTTCCCAAGGCTCAGTAGGTTTCGGACGTCTAATATTTCCATAACTAGGGAAATGAATAAATGGAATAATGAATATTTCTATATTCTACAGGGTTATGGCTGCTTGGGCCGAATTAAAACCTTTACTGTCCGAGAGTGGTCCCAGAGTTTAGAAGCCCCACAAGAGACACTCTATAAACAGCACCACAATTTTTATGTTAACCGCTACGAGAGACCAGAAGATCTTCTAAACTGGGATCTTCTTTAACCAACAAGCTACTCGTATCTCACCAAATGTGAAACTATTCATACACTTAACGGCAGTTGGTTGTAGATGACATCGTCAGAACAACACAAACCATTTCTCTCACAGTAAAAGAACGTATAAAGTCTTCATTCAATGATTTTTTATATCTCGGATCTAATGGTCACGTGTGTGTAAAATACAGATAGATAGATACCGTTGTAACTCCAGTGTTACATATGTTAGTATGGTAACTGTGGTTTTATAACAATCAAACCACAGTTAATAATTAGCGCAGCCGATCACATAAATTATTTAGCGGTTTATTATTTAAATCTGTAAGCTCAGATTATAACTGAGCCAGAAATAATTACATTCGTATATATCTTGAAAACTTAATAATATCTTGGCACTCTTAATAATTGTGTTGTGCTAAATTTTGTAACGTGGTTATAGTGCGATTTCAGAGGTCGGTTGCACTTAAATATGTTACTAGTGTTGACATATTTTCTCTCATCTAAATAGTCAACTCTATCCTCCCAAAATAAATAATACAATAATAGAATTACTTCGACAAAATTACAACAAATACAGTTAGTTAAGCCTTCAATATTACCTCACCTTAAATCAACAAATACATTCAACCTTTGATTCAAAAAGTTCTGTACCAGAAGCTAGAGTTTCATCGTGATAATTTAAATTGTATGAGTCGACTGTAACTCAACACTAAACTCATTCAAGAATTTTGCGCTTTAAAAAGGTTACAGTCATTCGTAAATTTTGCACTGACTAAGGGAAATTGTTTGAGTTAGTAGAAATTCTCATACTAGAAATCCCCTGCAACTCTTATGTGGTGCAATCCACCCTCTTTTTTTGGAGTTATAATAATTACATACACACTGAATAAGTAAGTCACTTAAAATGTTGCTGTCTAGATTCAAAGATATAGGTTTTATTTTTATTTGTAAAAGCAAGCACGCATTATCATTTCTTAAATACAACCATTTTCACACTACATAAACAATTTAGGTGAGTGAAGGTAAGGGAAAATTCAATAGCAGGAATTCAATTAATACCTTACTACTACAACTACCTAAAAATAACAAAAAAACTACCTATAACTAAAAATAACTGTCAATTAATTAATACTTGTATATAATACTAGCTGTTACCCGCTCCTTCGCACTCATTTTCGTACGCGTATGGCCACTTCTGGTTCGAGTGAAATATATCTCCGACGCCAATGTTAAGTTTCACTTGTTGCCAAGGACAAGAAAATATGTCAAAGAGTGTATATGTACGCTCATTTTACTTTACTCCAATTTTTTTTCTCATATGTGATTTTGCTTTGCTTCCCCGATCAAGAAAATATATGTACGTACACAGGTATGCGAAACCTACTTTTGTCAAAAGACAACTAAGATGGGCTTTATAACAGTATTTAAATTTACAGTAAAACTTTGTCTTATATATCTCTATTCCAGAACCAAAAAAGCACTACTTACTTAATAGTTCAGTTAAAAGAACATTTTAGTACTTAAAAGTGGTTGCAAAAAGGTTCAAATATTCATAAGAAGTGTTGTTACTATCAAGCATCCCTTATTTTTTATGACCATAAATTAACTAATAAAAAATGGTGATTAAATTAATTAAGCATATGATTGTTCTATCGTAAAGAAACGTTCACACAGAACAATTGTTCACATTTAACAGGATGTTTCGAATAATAATATTTGTTTACTATAATACAACTTTAAAGACAAGATATTTTGTGAATCTAGAGATGCCACACTAGCATATTGGCCGAGTGATTTTAGAAATTAAAAAAGTCTTATATGTTAACGAGAGATCCTAAGAATGTGCATGTATAATTTTTCTACGTGATTAAGGAACACGCTCACGAGCATTCAGACAGACATTATATGTTTATATAAAGTGTAGATAGTTATTATAGTTTGGAACACCATACTTTAGTTTTGTTATAGATATAGGTGAAATCTTCTACAGCTGACAAGTGAGGTATAAGGGGCGATAGCGTCTACTTAATGTTAGAAAAAGTTATAAATGTAACGTCTATGCATAAATCAGCCAACGTTTACATAAACTCTGCTTTTAAATCACGTTTGAGGTTAAATCAATACACACACCGGAATGACATTAAAGTTTTCAAGATTTAACGTGCAAGTTTTTGCTTATAAATTCAAGGAAGTTCCACAAAGGATATATATATATATATTTATCTGGGTTATAGCTTTTATCTATTGTTCTATGTCATAAGAACATGATTCAATCCGAGATTTATTTAGCTACTAAACCATTTATCAACAAATGTACCACTACCTCCTACAGTAAATATTTGTAAACAGCGCTCCACAAATATCTCGTAGACAGTCTCTATCTCCCCAATATTGACCCACTAAATTGGGACGCAATGTTGTAAATCGCAGCCATAATGTTTATTGGCTTTAAGCCTCACTGTATATAGTTTACTGTTAATAGGAGACGAATTCTAAGGCTTAATTTCTGTTGGTTTGCATATTAAGTACCATATTACTCTAAATTTACAAAATGTTTGTCAAATACTGTAACTTACTATTCTCACTAATTTCTTAAAATCTAATCAAAATGGCATACACTATATAATGAACTTTTCTTTTGCAGCTTTTCAAGAACTGAATTGAAATATTTTATCTAGAAGCTAGGAACTACCTTCCACTGCTTACTGCCCAGATTAAAGCTTCATTTTAATCAGAAGTTTTCCATGGCCTGACTGAAACAAAACGCGTGTATATATATATATTCTACCTCATCCAACGATCAGAATAGAAGGTATGATGTAGTAATATCCTCTTAGTTAAAATTCTAGGTTGTTACGTCAGATTCCACTTGTTCATATATATATATATATATATATATATATATAATATATATATATATATATATATATATATATATATATATATATATATATATGAGGTAGAATAGCTCATCAAACTATTTCTTAAATTAGATGATAGTATTCGTAATTACTGTATAATATTTTATTACTAATTACAATGTATACACTTTTTGGTCGTTTTGTCAGACATGTCTTTAAGGAAGTATATTTCGTTTTGAGTGTCTAATGTGTATAATAATTCAAATTTGCATCCTTATGAGATTTAATTTAATTAATTTAAGTTATTTCTTCCAACTACCTTTACGACTAAAGAAATAACATTTAGAATGAATGCACTATGTACAAATAAACTGTGTGAATATTTTTGTCATTTTACTTATTACTTTCGTTTAAGACCACTTAAAAAAAATCATAGCCACTTTAAAGTAAAAACACAGCCAAAAGTGTAGGAAAAACATTTTAATTCGATAAAAATAAGCGTCGTTTTTCTGGTGCAATACAAATTTATTTTTCACAGAAAGCTTTAATTTGATTTTTATATTTATTTTATTTTTGATTATTTTGTAATTTACATTTTTAATATAATATTATAAACAACCTAAAACTTTTTAACAATAAACTTAAATTATCTATCAAAATATTGCTACTGTATGGATGGCGAGTGATTATAATCTAAAGTTTTGCTTAACTGTTCTACTGACAAGAAATAAACAAAAGACCTTAAAATATAAGGACTCCAACCTTGCTACCCAAATCAAAAAATATTATAACTACTAAACTAAACTAATCTCTGGTGGAAGAATTCCCCTCCCCTCCACCATCTACAAAAAAGGGGAAGGTTAATTAAAATTATTATATACTGTATTTTGAGAAGCATTTATTACTATTTGTTGTACATGTGTTACTATATGTACAAAATCATTTAATTTGATTTTCAGAAGTTTGGCTGGAAGAATGTTGTTTATAAAACCAAGATAAAAATTCCAAACTGACCAAATTTTTGTTATGAAAGAGATCAAAAGCTTTGCAGCTAGCTTGATATTTCAATTTTTAATTGATCCCTTCAGTAGGAGCAAAATAAGAGATGGAAATTTAAAATTGTCAATTATCCCCCCCCCCCGTTAACTCCCCACTTAAGAGAAATTCATAAACAGGAGTAATTAAACTGGAATTTCTTTTTCTTTCTAAACACCAGGGGTTTATTTTATATCCCACAGCGTGCAAATGCGTGTCGAACGCGGGAGGAAAACCTTAATAAATCAGATCCCACAACAACAAGCTTTAAGGGGGCCATTTACCCAAAACCAAAAGTTTTTTAATTATAATTTTTTTTTTTATTTGACTATTTTATTATAACCTGGTTAGTTTTTGTAAAAGAAAATTTCAATGAAAAAACTTTCTTTCCCCCCCACCACCCATTGCCTTAGGGGGGGGAGAGCAGTTTTTTTTTTTGTTTTCACGGGAAACACTCTAGTTTTATTAGTATTATAGATAATTAAGTATTTCTTTTTTTTAATTGTAGGGTAAGCAAATACCTACACACTGTAGCATGGTTTTAATAAATTCAGTTATTTATTACCATAAAAAAATTTTTTCCTCAAAAAGTCAGGTTTTTTAAAAAAAAATTTTCAAAAAGATTTTTTTTTGTGGGGTTATTTGTAGTATTTTTGTAATTTCCATGCTACAGTGTGTAGATAAAGTATCTAGGAGAGTACATAAAAAATTTCAAGTTGATATATTAACAAATAAAAAAGTTAGAGTGTTTCCTGCGACGCAAAACACAGAAATTTAAAACTTTCGGAAAAGTCCAAAAAACAAAAGCTTGACACAATTCTTACATTTTATTTAGTTTAAAACACTTACTTATAAGGATATAAGTTACTAGAAGTTCCCTGCTCCATAAGTAGGCCCTTCTTTCTTCTTCTTCTTGTCTTCTAGTCTCTGCTTCTTCAGCTTCAAATTCCTTCGATATCTCTTGTAATGCAGATTGTTCTTGCGCACAGTGCTAGTAACTCTCTTTTTGTCTCTGATATTTATTATTCTACCACTGAACCTTCCAGGAGAGACTCCAGCAGCACTCATGCTCAATGAAAATACAGAGTTTCCAAAATTAAAACTGTGAAACAGCCTCAGCTTACTGCGCCCTCAAGAGTCTTTTTCGAAACGTTTCTTGTTTTAGGACACTTTTTCCATATGGTACCATGCAAACTCTCATTTGCATTTTGGGTCCTTCCTTTTACACATCTTTCCAACAAATCCTTTGCCACTAACCTTTGGTAAACAGGAAAAGATGTGTCTGAGAACCTGTGGCGTGATGGCAGTACCCAAGTTGTCCTTATGCGGACCAGGTGTAACGTTTGTAGCTTGCGCCCTTTTGTAAAAACACCAGCTCTTTTCTCCATCAGGACATTTTGAGTGGCGAGGCGCTTCATCTGTGGATGTACAATGATGTAAAGTGGCAAGTATGTCACTTTTCATTTTAGAAATGTCATCTTTATTCCTAAGGATGCTATTCTTGTAATATTTTGTCAGTTTTATAATTGTTGTTTCCTTGAGCATTCCGTAGCCTTTTCCACCAAGGGTTATACCTTTAGCACGACATGTCTTAATAATATTGCGAAGCCCAGTCCCAAGGCGTTTGGCAACGTGGTTAACACATTCTTCTTTTGTTAGGACTAACTCATTTCCATAAATATGAAGGCTCTGGAGGTGACCAAATACAGAAGAATCACCGTCCGACAAAATAGTGACATAACGAAAGTTATAGGTCAAAGATCTCTGCCAAAGGATTTCCGCAGCTTTTTGTTTCCATTGCTGGGGATGACCCATCATAGTTTTTGTAGCACAAGTCTTTTATGTCCACTAAACCAAATATTATATATTCTGGAGAATCTTCACCTAACTCGTCTTAGTAATTTTCACACACCTGACAATACTTTGACAGTACGCAATAGTCAACGACTAGGCCAGTTTTGTAGCTCTATCACACATCCAATGCCATAATTGGATGTATGGCCTCTCTTGTGCCACGATCCATCGTAGCTTACACCGAGATCAATGACAGAATCGTCAGTTACAGTACAATCCATTTCTTTGTATACTTCACGCACTCTTTTTCGAGCCATTTCAAGATTACTTTGACTGACATCAATGGCAGTATTTGCTACAACTGAAGCATGCTTGTGAAATGTTTTGCTACTCAAAATAGGCATGTTCATAATCATAACAAAACTGCTCTACAGCAGCATAAACCTTTTCCTAATGCTGTTAAAACTTTTCACAACTCTACGGTTTTACATCAAAGTTGTTAGATTCATCAATTGTATCAGAAGTAAAAGAAGAAGCTTTTAATTCTTCGCAAGTACTACATGAAATCGTAAGTTTTATTGCAAACCCACGTTGGTCTGATGTCTTCAAAACTAAATTTTTGTTGAAAGCATAGAGGGCAAGCTAGGCTAGTAACAAGAGGCTTCAAACACCTAATGTCAACCACTGCGTACTCCGGTGTGTTTATGCGTTACTGCCGTGAAGGCTTGTGTTATCCTCGCAGCTAACTTCCGAGTTACGCCTAGTAAAAGCTGTGTTTATATCATTTACTCTAATAGTAGGTAGGCCTAATGATTTTGTAGACCTAATTAAATCACTCTTATTCTCAGATGTTTAGAAGTACTGGGAACAGGGTTAGAATCATCACAGGATGTGGTAGGCCTATAAGTTTTTTTCCACTTGCCCCATCTTTTACTGGCTGCTAAAGCAGCTTTTTAGTTTTTTGTTACTCTTAGTTCTAGCACTTTTCTGAATAGTAGAATGTTTTTATCGGTGCCATTTTCACTAACAATACAAAAATTCATAAGCTCACCACCAAAATTCTTCAAAACAAATCTGTCTACCTTCAAAACAAATCAAAGAAGACAGCACCGTCCTTCAAACACTTCCACTAACATATAAAACTAATATCAATTCACTATTTATAGTTTGTGCTTTTCTACTGAAAATAAAAGCAAACTTCAAAAATTAACACACTGTGTTTACTGACCACAACAAAACAAGGCTAGAGAAGTAAACAAAACACAAACAGCTGGCTTTCTGCTTGCCAGTACAAAAAATCAGATTGTTTCTGGCTGGTATTGCCAACCTAACAAATCAAAAACTCTGAGAAACAACACTGTTATATTGTATAATTATATATAATAATTGTATAATAATAATAATTTTGTTGGATAGTTGTATTTGGGTGTAGCATAATGAAGGTTTTCTGCATGCAGCCGAAAAAATGGGAGTCAGGCAGTGGTATGCATGTACAAAACCACACAAAAAACCATGATTTAGTCAATAAAAACTTATTTAAATGTCAAAACATGTCTTCCAGAATGTTTAAGAAATAAAAACAGAAAAAAAAAATTTTTGAAAAAAAAAAATCATTTTTATGGGTAAATGGCCCCCCTTAACGTAATTGAAATATTTTATGTCGTATTTTTATAGGAAAATTAAAATATTAAGGGGCATGGTAACCTAGAGAATACCTAGAGAATGAATAGAACAAATACTAAGTATTTAAATGGGAAGCTTTATCGTAATTGTTTCCTACAAGAAAGAAAGAATAAACGTATAAATAACTCCCAAGCCAAGTTAAACTGTGAACAATATAATGTAATTTTTTCTACGGACCATAATGATATAGCAATGAAATTGTAAAGGAATTTCAATACACGTAGACTTACACGCCACGTAAGCGGATAGGTATGGCATTCACCGTTTCACAGAAGTATTTTGTATTCTTCACTTCTGATCATATTTATCAATAGATAAGTAATCAGAGCATTAACATTTGAAACCTATCACTCGCTCAAAAAGCTATTAGGAGAGCATCATAAAACGGCGATGACGTTCTTAAATCAATAAGCATTAAACATAATGATTTGATTTTCGAGTTGTATTATGCTGAGCTTATAATTATATAACATTAATTATAAAACACGCTGATTTATGACTTCTATTTAATTGAATAAATCGCCTTGTTGAACATATATACATTGTTTTTTTACATTCTTATTACTGCTTGTAATGTATGCGATACAATTATATAGTTACCTAAGTAAACGTCGCTTGTATTGCTAATTATAGATGTCATTGTTACCCAGTAAATTAATACAGCAATTAAACAAATTAATGTACACCAAATAAATTAGCCAATATAACGCGGGTATCGATTGAGGCAGTATAAAGAAAGAGGCAGTGCACAGACAGACGGATTGCTCATTTATATTTTTATTCTAAAATCTAGAGAGGTTTTTCTTGAACAGAGAGGAACTTATATGCCCAGTTTCAAATGTATAGGACTTTTTAATCAACAGTGATCGGACAATGACGGATAGATGGACGGACATCGAGAAGATTACAAGAAGCCACTGCCAGTCCCTTAGTAGAAGAATAATGTAATGAGAAAATTACATAGTGCCAACTATATTAGGATAATTAGTCCTTAAATAAATCTTGCAGGGCAAGAATTTATTATTTAGTGTAATGATGAAATTCATGTTTCTTCTTCTTAACTGTAAACGGCATTAAATAAAAATCCTATTCATTTTTCATTCTGGATAATTTCAATTAGCAAACGGAAGGATCATCCAGTCAGATTCTAATTGAATTTACATTTAGCTTTAGTCATCCATGAATCATCTAAAGTTGAGAGTCTATGTCGATTCTTTAGTTATCCATCGAGCTCTAGAATTCCTGTCAAAGCAAACTTCACTCTTTGAGCAGGGTTCACTGCTAGTTCAGAACTGGTCTCTCCAACTCCTTTGACCATTACTTGCACTCAGTAATTTTCAACCAAACCAGTGATAATAAGGAACCAATTATATTTATTGTGTATTTTGTATTAGTTTCCTGAATATATCAATGATGAAGATAGACTATAATATATTAAATAAGATTATGCAATTTTTGAATGGCTAAAACGTGTAATTATAACAACTAATACTTGTCCAATAGAAACTGATGTTTGACAAAACTGGATCGCGGAGAATAATATATAACCGTTTTTATTGATTATTACGTAAATTAGATGACTAAAAAACTATACATTCAATTTTAATTTAAGTTTATAAAATAAATGTACTTCTTTTATAACATAATAAGAAATAAAATGGTAAACTACGTAAAATTATGTTTTAACATTATCTAAATAATAGGTAAAGATTCCTAATTCAGATACCAGTTTTATATTCTTAGACAATCAGTGATAGTGCTTGCAGGTTGGAGGGCCCCCTTCATCTCCCTAAGTTTATTCTAATGCTTTTCCTTTATTGCTTATTTATAATTGATTCAAAAGAGGATAAAAAATCATTTTACGAAAAAGGCTCAGAAAGAATAACTTGAAGAGATATTCAACAGCTTTGCTAATGAGGGATTACGACATTCAGCAAAACTTAAACTTGAAATTGGCACTTACACTTTCGCAAGTATTGAAATTAAACTACATTTTGAAATGACAAATCCGCTAATTAAGATTAATGTAACTTTTGTACTCCATGTTCACCTAACTTGCTCGTAACTTTAGCATCTTGTATTACTCTTTTCTTTGGTTTGAAATCTATCAACGTACATTGTACCTCTAGTAGCTTTATTGGATGATCATGTAGCCCGATATATTGATTAAGCCTTTAACACACTGATTGGGCTCACACTTACAAATTTTATTTGCAATCATGACGCTATAAGCAAATGTTTAAAGTCCTTTGACTGAATGTGGCAGAATTTCATGGAACGTTGTTTTAAACCGTGATCTTTTTGACTATGTAGTAGTAACATAATTTGTTTTCAATCAATTTTTACTTTGTTAAAGTAGAGCTTCTTAGGAGTGTACTGTTATGTATTGCTTCTGGTAAGCATTTAATTGTGCTTTGCATTCCTCTTTTGAGTAGTTTTGAAAGAATTTTTTAATGTTATATAACCGTAAACTCTTCTCTTCTGTTTTATTTGCAAGCTTCTATTCGCGTTCTAGAGATTTCAAAGAGAACAGTAAATTTAATAAAGAATAATATACGCAATGTTTACATCATATTTTGTTCGAACCAGCTGTTAATAAACCACTATAGCAATGTTAAGTTTATTTTGAACAAGTTACTAAAGTATTTAGGCTATTTATTCACTGATGCATTTCTTATGGAGATTTCTTCAACTTTAGAGGCCAGTGAGTGTAACGGAGCCTGGGTAATTAAATACATTTTAAATTTATAATAAATTTTATAATTAATTTTTTAAATTTTAAATAATAAATATTTTAAATAACTCATTCTCGGGATTTAAGTTTATAATATAAACTTCTCGTAATTTAATATAAACTAGTATGTACAGTAATGTTTTCAATGCACTGTATGATATCATATTTTTATTTTTTGTGTTACAATTTTTTACAGGAGACGATTTATTCTTTACTCTTTAACCGTAATGCTAAAATTAATTTGGTTTAAACAGTAGTAAAGTGAATATTATAATCTAACAAATAAAGGTTGAGTAAATGGTGCATTAGAGATTTTCATATGTTTTAAAACAAATTCATTAATGTACTATGTAGTGTTGAGGAACAAAAAGTGTTCCCCTTAAATCTCATATGTAAAATGGACACTAAGTATGACGTCTTAGATTTGACTGTTACGTTTCAACAATCCTTGCATTATCAGTTAGAATTCTATAGACTGTTTCTAGCTTTACGTAACGTAGTGTGTACTTTGCAACACCAAACAACACAATGTAGTTTGATGTCCACCAAGGCGGGCACTAGCACCCCACATCATAGAGAGCCATCGACTGTACACAGTACAAATTACCGCCACTGTTGAGTACACAACTGAAGGGCTGGTCCATACCAGGATCTGACCAACTGATATTGATACTGGCTGACCCACCTTACTTTGGCTACTGATTACTTACCAACTGTTACCGGTGCTGATGTAAACTCATGATCTTTACGTTTAACAAACGTTTATCTCCAATGATTACTTTATAGTTTTAGATATATTGTAGTTATTTTGCTACAACGTGTTATTATGATGAATGTAAAAACTAAAAATATGGTTAATTTACAGAAAATATACACTTTATCTCTGACATAACACAACAATGTTTGCTGTGATTATTATGATTAGTTCTAGAACCTGTTTATCTTACATTTCCAGTTACAAAATAATATAAGGTGAATTGAAAGATAAAAAAGGCTATGCTAAGACATGGAATGTGTGGAATGAAAAACTAATTGAGATAACGCAACCCCTATAGCCTTTGCGACTATCTTAGTACTTTTTTCTTATTATTACTTAAAAATCTCATACAGCTGACTCGAGAACATTTGAGACAAGTGAAACTAGATACCCAAACATACTAATAATTATTCTGAGGTGATATATTTTTTGCCCAGTAATAAAAATATACCCATTTTCTACATGGTCGAATTATAAAGCATTGTAATACTCTAAACGGTTATAACATATATATTAAATATAGTTGTAACCCCCTAACAAATTAGTGTCAAATAGTCAAATGCAGGTGTAACCAACCACCTAACACAGTAGTGTCAAAGAGTCACATACTGTTATAACCGTCAGAGCTAAACAACGTTGGTATAAATATTGTTGTTAGAGCAACAATTCATATTATTGAATTTTTAACGTACATCTTTGACAGTAACCTCATTCGCATCAAAGCAATAGCCTCACTCTATTTAATAAATGTGTTTTTATGTGTACCCTAGCTAAATATAAATTAGATTTCCTTCTTTATATCATATAATGACAACAATTATTTTTGTCAACATTATATAACAATTGTTAACTAATATAAATATTATATATCTCAAATTATTTTATTTTTCATAATGTATTCGATTATGATGAAGAGCTGACTTATGTAAATAAAATAAATTCAGTTTAAATGCATACTAAAATAAGAGAGGGATTTTAATACTTGGCAGATGTACACAATCACTTATGGTTGGAAAGGAAAATATTATTCAAAGAACATTTAATTATTTAATTAACATTGTTCAATATTCTCTTTCAAATTTTGTTTTCAGAAAATAATTTACATGAATTTTTTACCCGTGAGTCACTTTTTGTGTAATGAAAACTAACAGAATAAGAATGAAGAAACTTTAAAAAGGAATATAAAGTTTTTATTTTATAATTTTTTTCGTCTAAGAAAATATTAACCGGTATTACACTGTTAACAAAGATTCGATAAACCTCTGTCCCAAAATTCGTGACCTATAATCAAGTTCAGATGGTTGCTCAGTATTATCAAACTTGTTTTCTGTGTGGAGAGCGATCAGTTTTATGTCTTCTATTGGTTACATTTCTGTTTAAACTTATTTAATACCATAGTGCAAGGATAATGGCATTTCGGACGTATGCTATCGTACATAGCACAACCAACACACAATAAACTATTGTAGGGTCTGTTATTCCTTTAATTAGACGTTATTCTTCTTTGTGTATTTAGAAAACAATAAAATAACCACGTCAAGTATAAATAGAAGCGATTCACTATTGTACGGTTTGCATTAATTAAAACTCTTACCCAAACTATTATATAAAAAACCCATTTTATTGATTTAAAAATAAAATATCTTATTACAAAATTACTATTTAATTCGTACTGGATTAAGTAGAGTTAAGTAGAGATCAGTAGAGATTAAGTAGAGTGGATTAAGTTCTGGAGAGTAGAGCCAAACTATGAATTTGAAATCTAATTATAATTAGTAATTCTAAATCATTATTATTAGTATTTAAAAGTTATGTTTTATTAATAATTGAACCGTGACTATATATCCACATGTAACAAATACATTCTTTGTGATCCATAGGTACAGTAAATAAATTATTGCTATTTTTATAATAAAATTTCAATGCCGATCCGTTTAGCAGAACTAACTCATTAGTTAATGAACTTGTAGATACGTAACGACGAAGCAGAGTTTTACATTGTGTTCACAAAAATTAATTCTCGGTAACATGGAGTCACAATCCTAGAGAACAGGTTATAAAAAAGGACATTCTACTACAATACAAGCTACAGTAGCATCATTGTTACCGTTACCAGCTCCTGACATGTTTCTACCACGAGCATGTCTGTGCGGTGGTTGTTCAAAATTTGTTATAACATTATAACATAACAACACAAACGAGGTCTTGGGTTTTCTCATAATACGTAACATAAAAACAACTCAATTATATTTTATAAAGTAGTTATAAGTTGTAATATTTTTTATAAACTCTACTTAATCCAGTACGAATTAAATAGTAATTTTGTAATAAGATATTTTATTTTTAAATCAATAAAATGGGTTTTTTATATTATAATCTAAGGAGTTTAAAGCAAAAATTAAATTAAACGTAATATATATATTTAACATGTTGTCATATTTATATCACCATTCAATCATAAATCTGTTAGCGTTCTATTACTGACCTGGCACCATCTATTATGATTGGCCTATCATTGTCATTAACTCCTTATCGCCTCCTCTCTTACATATTATTAATCTTAGTATTCGTACTGGACAGTTTCCGAATGCACTTAAAATTGCCAAAGTTGTGCCTTTATATAAGTCTGGTTTAAAAGCCTCCTTTTCTAATTACAGGCCCATCTCATTACTTTCGACCCTCTCCAAGCTTATAGAGAAAAGTGTTAAGCAGCAACTGTCAAATTATCTCTCACAAAATAATATAATTGCTGATGTTCAGTATGGATTTAGAGATAACATAAATACATCACATGATCTGTTTGACATTACAAAGTTTATTTCAAGTCAGATTGCGTTGAAAAAGCGAGTGCTGATTACATTTTTAGATTTGGCAAAGGCCTTTGATTCTGTTGACAGGGCAAAGCTTATTGCAAAGTTAGATGCAGTTGGTGTAAGGAGTAAAGAATTAGAGTGGTTCAGGAGTTACTTCCAGAATCGGCTTCAGGTAGTTTCTATAAATGGAATCAAAATCACAATGCTGGTGTTGATTTTGGAGTTGTCCAAGGAAGCACTTTGGGACCTCTACTTTTCTTAATTTATATCAATAATGTCTCGAAATTAAATGTCAAAGGAAAATTATTTTTTGTAGTGTCCACGTTGTCTCTGCTGGCTGCACGTGGGACGAAGTTTTGGAACAGGCTTCGGAAGATTTATCAAAAATTAAAATGTGGTTTGACCATAACTCTCTTACAGTTAATGTTAGTAAAACTAATTATTTGCCCATCGTTACTAAAAATCAAGCCGATCCTGGCCTTCGATCTTTGAGGATGCATTCCTGCGGTGATCCGCTGTCGAATGTGTGTGGGTGTGAAGCAATTGCGCGAGTGGAGCAGTACAAATATTTGGGTGTTATCATTGATCATAAACTCTCCTGGGGCCCACACGCACAGTATTTGAATAAAGCCTTAAGGAAACTTATGAATTTTCACAGCTTGGTCAGGTTTTGGCGGTGGATCAGTGCGGTACTGTGTACTTTACCTACGTGCAGTCGGTGTTACAATACGGTATACTGGCATGGGGTGGTGCTTCCGCTGCCATCTTGGAACCACTGGCGATAACACAGAGAGCAATAGTAAAAACTATTTTAAAAAAGAGCTATAGATTTCCTACTTTATTACTTTTTGTGGAATTTCCTGTGCTTAATATAAGACAGCTTTTTATCAAAACATTGTTATTATTCGTAAGAAGTAATAAAGAAACAATTTTTACTGAAACTCATCATCGTTATGCAACAAGGCTCAAAGATTATTACGGTTATTGCATTCCTAGATTTATTCATAGTTCTGAAATTAGTAATTCATTTTATCTGGCCCAAATAATGTATCGAAATTTACCTAACGAAATTAGGGAAGCAGAGAGTGACAGCGTCATTGTATATAAGCGGAAGGTGACAGCATGGTTGTTCCGTGTTGGATGGCGGGCTGCAAAGGCGCTGTTGTTGTCACCTTATACCTAAATTACCGGACCAAAGCTCTGTTAATTAATTGTTGTATGACTATTTGTTATTAATTTAATCTTTGCATAAAACTTGGCACCTGTCAATTTCAATTTCATTAATGTAGTAATTAATTTTCATACGTGGACCTGCTTTTGTTTGTTAGACAAGTTGTTTGTATTAGTTGTAATCCTTTCTTTTCAAAGTTGTTAGTATTTTAGGTTATACTTTTAAAGACATTTTATTTTTATTCTGTCATTAATATAGCTTTTATATAATGATACGTAAATATATGAAAGAACTCTTCTCAGCACTCTGACCTGTAATCTTGCTGGGAATTTCCATAGAAATAAGCTTTGTTTTTCTTGTATATTCTAATTATGTGGAATAAAGTGATTTGATTTGATTGTACTATTACCATTTCACAATATTGATAAAATGACGCCCTTCCTATCATCACCTGTCATTGGTCTAACATTGTACTATTACCATTTCACGATTGATCAAATGACGCTCCTTCTATCACCACCTGTCATTGGTCTATCATTGTACTATTACCATTTCACAATTGGTCAAATAACGCCCTTACTATCACAACCTGCCATTGGTCTATCATTGTACTATTACCATTTCACGATTTATCAAATACCGCCCTTCTTATCATCACGTGTCATTGGTCTATCATTGTACTATTACAATTGAATAATTGATCAAATAATATCCTTTTTTTATTTATCATTATATATTACTGACATATTACCATCTATCATTGTACTATTACCATTTCGTATTTGAACAAATAACATCCTTTCTTTGATTTATCCCCGTCTATCGTTGATATATCATCGTACAATCACCGTTGTCTATCACCTCTTGCCTATTGTAAGTCATTGTTGATCTAGTAACTTTCAATACATTCGCCTTGAGAATGAATTAATATAAGGTGCAGATTTTTAACATTTTGAAGTAAAAGAAAACGTTCTTTTTGAACAAAATTAAGTTTTTAGAGCGAAAATACAATGTGGGCTTTAATAATATATATATCGAAAATCATAACGAGAACAAGATTAACGAGTAGATCAGTAGTAAATTTGCCAAACCTTTATTGGGAAGAGATTGATTTAGCAGTAAATGTTGGAAACAATAACATTGCGATGTTTCTTCTAGCGTGTGATTGAGCCCCACAATATTACTGCGGTATATAACTTTTCTCTTTTCCAATAAGAGATATTATGTATTTCTTATTGAATAATATGGAAGTATTTATTGAATCAGTAGTTATAAAAATAATATTTTCATGGGATAATAACTCATTTTTGTAAATACTATAAATGTTCAAATGTACAGTTAAATTATTTTGTTTAGTTTTTAATTTGGTTTAGAATTTTATAACTGACAAAATTATAAAACTAATATGTCCGTGTCATCCGGTAGCAATGATTATTCCTGTAATAAAAGGAACTATTCATGGCATGGTTCTCAAACCTGGTGCATTGCTTTGTGATTCTACTTTTCCAAACTTTCTTAGGCTTTGTATGCGTTTGAGCACTTCTGGATCGAGTGAATTATATTTCTGCCGCCAATGTTGAGCTTACCTTGTTGCCACGATCAATAAAAGTGAACATTTATGGCCATTCAATTTACTCCGAGCTTAGTATTTTTTCCATAGTTGAATTTGCCTTGTTTCTCGATCAAGAAAATGTGAGAAGTCTATTTCTGTCAAATGTTACCTATGATCGGTTTACAACAGTCTTTCAATGTTTAAAATATAGATGCGAAAGTATTAATCTGCATAACATTAACAAACAAGCATTGTATATTTTTTGTACATTTATAAAGATACATTTTTCTAAAAGGTTTAATTTTCTTATCTGAAATTTTCCCTACTCTATGTTGCTGTCATAAAACAATGTCTAAAGAAAATCTTTGATTACATTTGACAGGCTCTTTCAATTTATATTTCCCAACTTTAAAGACCAAAATGGGATTTTTCACTGCTTTAGAGACCAATGTTTCGTATTCAGGGAGGATTTTCTAAATTAGAATAGGCCTATAGTGATATCAGGACTTTAAAACCTTCCATGTAAAATGTCAGTATAATCGGTAAAATAGTTTACGCGTATAAGCAAAACAAGATACTATCGCATTTGTAATATTGTTAGGATGTACAGGTTTTGACAGGTATTCATACAGAATGTCCCAGAACTATCTACCAATATCTTCACGTATTAATCCTAGGACCTAAGAGAAACCAAAATTTTATATTAAAGCTTTTCAAAACTCAATAATTACCTGAATAGCCACCATTTTTTTTCACTTACGTATTTTTAGTTGGAGAAAACGTCTTGTTGTATTAAGGTGAAATGTGGTGTAAAGCTTCATAACCTAAAGAGCTATCAGAGGCGCTCGGATTGCTCGAGCGCAGGGCGAAAGGTTCAGCTTGGATTGCCTTAGCGGGGAAAGACGAAGAGGCGCTTGGATTTCTCAAACGCAGGACGAAAGGTTCCGCTTGGATTGCTCTAGCGGGGAAAGACGAAGAGGCGCTTGGATTGCTCTAGGACAGGGTGATTTTCTTACCTGAAAGTCGCGAAGCGTGATCTCCCAGGAACGAAAGAGCTGTACCTGTGGTGAACTCCCAGGAACGAATGAGCTGTTCTACCTGGGGTGGTCTCCCAGGAACGAATGAGCTGTGCCTGTGATCGTGTCCCTTATGTAGCAGCTAGGTTGGCGCATGCGCAAACCCCCAAAATTGTCAGTCTGCTCCTAGCTGCGGTGCCGGCAACATCTCTCCGTAGGGCTATATGGTCTGCTTGTTCCAACCTGTTTGAAACGGCGACTCTGCTGGAATGGGGTCGTTAGGGGTCCGTCGACATAGGGAAAAATGTGCCGACTTGTTGTAAAGCAGCGCTGCAGGACGTATGGGATGTAGGAATTAGGTGGGTATGTAGGGGTGTTTAGGAGAGGGTAAGGTGTTGTGATAAGAAAAGCGGAAGGTGATAGTGTAACGGCAAGTTTCATCGGCGGCGCAGGGAAGGGTCAAACGACGGAGGGGCCGAACTGAACGTGGGAAAATAGGACAGGGCTTATTGCAATGTCGGAAAGCGAAGGACAAAGGAATTGTAAGAGGAAGTGTGTATAGGACGACGCCGACTACCTGAAGGCGACGCCCAAATCGGATTAGTAGTACACGAGTACAGGAAATGTATAATGGTAAGCGGAAACATAGACAACCGCTAGGGTGCGGGCAAAGGTCAGGTAAAAGTGGTACGTGGAACTAGGACACGACGCATGGGAAATTAGGACGACGCTGGTTGTTTACGGATAGGAGGGGAGTAGAGGAAATGTTTTAGGTGTAGCGGATATAAGAATTTATTGGCGGAAAGAAAACGAAGAGTGTAGAGCTAGACGTAGGGTCGTGGGAGGAGACGCTAAGATAAGATACTCTAGGAACAACGGGAAGTCGGTAATAGCGGAAGGCGGAAAATAAAAAGGTCAAGGGCAATGAGGGAATCCGAACTCTGGCAAACAGGGTTTCTATTAGGAAGGGCAAGGATTCAGGACGGAGACGAATAAGGGTCGTTACAATGTACTAAATTTTAATTTTAGATTGTACATTGTTTAATTTATTACTAAACGTAATTTTAGCTCTTTATAACAGTTCAGTTCAGTATTGTAGTAGGAATGATTATATTTTATTTTCTTAATTTGTGTGTAGAGGTTAAGTGGAATAGACTACTTTTAAGTCCTGTTTGCCTCTATAAATAAATATATGTTTCATATCATTCAGCATAATATTATTTGTACATTGTCGCATTTTATTTTACTAAAGTAAAGCACTGCTGTATATATAGCGAATACGTTAGCTAAAAAGCATTCCTCTGAAAAATATTTGCTGGAGCATGTCCAATATCAACCAACTAGCTGTCACCAGCGCAATACATAATGGATAAGACGAAGTTATCCGTCTTTCTCATAAAACTTTGTTTATAAAATACACGTCAAGTACATTCCTACACAGGACTTTCCACATGGAATACTTTTCTTTCCGTATATTTCAACAAGTTCCAGGATAAAGTTTTAAAATACTATTTACATCAAACTAAAAAGGCATAAGCATGCATAAATGAACAGAAATAATTATAATATGTCACTAACCTTAATAACAAATTCCATTGAAGAATTCAAAACAATTCTTTGAAGCGAATATTGAATTTAGCTCCATTTCACCTACCGTTTATGCAGCGTCTGAAATCTGATACTGTAACAAACTTAACTCTTGGAATCTGGCATCCACGTCCTTCTGAAGAAATTCAAAGAAAGTCGGCGACGAACAAGCTAAAAACGAACCTTTATATCGTTTCGCCATAAGAGACACATATACCTCAAAATCAAGTGCAATCTAGATGAATAGATATTCTCATTGTGTCAGCAGGTACAACACTATTTTCGATACAATCCTAAATCACAGGGGAGCAACCGAGTCTTCTACACGTAACATAGCTATGGTAGGAAAGGTTCCGTATGTTGAGTTTAGCTCCATTTCACCTTCCGCTAATTCAGCGTCTGAAATATTATGCTGTAGCAGAATTAACTCCTGGAATCAAGAGTCAGCGCCCGTTTGAAGAGATCTAAAAAGAATCGGCAACGATGAAGCTCCGATCGAACTCTTTTTAACGTTTCGACATCAGAGGCACTTATACCACAAAATAAAGTGCATCTATATCTACATGAATTTTATTTTCATTGTATGGTTAGGTGCACAACAGAGGCATGTTTTTATGATTGTTACGCATTTATTCTAACAAAGATAAACATTCAAATTCGATGAGAATGTAGAATTCAAGTGTATTATTCAAATAAATTGACATTTATTTGAATTTAATTTCATTATTTAAAACATCATTGTTTTAAATAATGAACTGTACATATACCATTTTTGTGTAGTAAATTGTTTAAAGTAATACAAGTTAAAGTATTAAACCCTTTGCATTTTTTAATTAGATTGAATTTGTAGTGATTTTATAACTCAACTTTTCTCGAGTGTATATCGACTACACTGGGGGCGGGGGACGCCGACGTCGTGTATCATGATCACTGAAGTATACTCAAAAATTATCCAGAATAGAATTATTGCATGAAGCTTTTAGTATAGGCTCAGCCCCTATTGGCTCGTGGATTATTATCGCTGTGAGATCAGCAACCTTGGTTGTAGCAGTTTCGTAAAGGACCGAACATGGATCGACTCTCCCAGATTGAGTAACAAATTTACCATCACATCGCCTCATTAGTGACCGAAGTGGAGTGTTTGTGTTAGGTGGCGTGGTGGTCAGAAACCAACAACTTGTGGCCGTGGGTTCTATTGCTTAGCTAATTGTTGGTCACCGAACTTGCATTGCACTCTCTACACTGAAAGATTTACATCTCCAGGAATGCGATACAAACGTGATGATAATTTAATACTAGATTTTAACTGGATTATTATTTAATGTACGTTTTGAATACGTACACGCGATACGAGACTTTTAAAACTCGTTCAAAAAGGCGTTGATTTCCAAAGCGTTCTACATTATAGACGAATTTATGACACACGTTTAGGAGACCACAAGATTGGCTGGCTGAAATTGGAGCAGGACTGAAAAAATTCGGAATAAAAGACAATTGGGGTGCGTGTAAAAGGGTATGTTAGAATGAGATTCAAATTTGAGTGGCATTCACTTTCATGAGTGCGAAAACAATTCAGTGTTTTATATGAAGTAAAATATATTATTATTACTATTCATTATTGCAGTTAAAATAATAAGTGATCATTATCGTTATATTCTCATAAACAAACATGTGTTTCAGATTGGTAATAAGACCAAATCACCACACCCGGAGCAGAATATTCTTAGCCTTGAGCTATGGTGTGGTTATAACCATACATATTTGGATGGTAACAAGACTCCAACTAGCGCTGTGCTCAGTAATGGCCACAAGAGAAATGTTCGCTTATCCGCACTCCACCGACACTGCGATTGTCTTCTATAATCGTTATATCCAACAAGCGTAACACCAAACAGATATCAAAATTAATTTCGATTTGGTAAATACGATTAAAAATTAAAGTTTTTGTTGAACTAAATAGTAAATCTTCACTATCAGACCTTTCTAAAGGACATAAATTTACAAATTGAATAATTAGCTGTTTTGGTCGCATTACATGAGTTTTCTAAACCGACAATATATATATTAGCTCGCGATGGTTTTTAAATACCCTTTACAATTTTGTTAAACTGTAAATGTTTTGTTTTTACATTATTTGAAATGTGTATAGACTATGAAAAAGGAAATGGAAAAGACCAAATTGAACGTTGTTTCTTGTAATTTATTAATGTAGCCCTAATCGATAATGCTATATATTATCCTCACTTATCTTTTGCTTCTAACCTTGTTTTTAACCTTCATCTTCGGTAATTCTTCTCCACTTAAAACTGGACAGTCATATTCTTTCTCTGAATAACGAAATTACGCTGTTTCCATAACAATTAATTGTCAAGATCCACGAAGTGTGTAGGTATTGGGTCGCTCATTGATAGATACTTAACCCTCATTCCAGTTCATGCCATAAACAGAATAGTCTGTATTGCACATTGAGTAGTCTCGGTTATAATCTCGCATTAATTGTGCTCACCTTCGCCCTTTGTCAGCATAGTCGTGTCCTGTTTGGTGAGCACTGGTGAGAATTGAATAAGTCGTCTATGTAAAGTATGTGCTATAGTATGGTATCGTAGCGTTAGGCGGCGCTTCTTCAGCTTTCTTGGAACTGCTAACTCTCTCACTTATTGTTAGTGAATGAAAACTTATTTATTTGTATAATCTTTTTCTTTACATATTTTATATATACACTACACAATATTGTTTAATTTTATAAAGCCTACTTACAACTAAACATTTCTCTTCTCTTGAAGTGCACGACAGTCAATAAGGCGTATACTTCTCTGGTGCTACCATGTCTGGTTACGTTTGGCAAGTTGAAGCTACTTAAGAATATGACTCCTAGTATTTACCGCATTAAAGTGCACGACATTGAATGAAGCGAACATATTCTGGTGTTTACCACTTCTGTTTACGTTTGGCATATAGTGGGGGTTTTAAATGATATGGCTACTGGGATTCCTTACATGTAAAGCACGACAGTGAATTTGGCTTATACTATCTGATGATCACAGTATATGGTTACGTTTGGGAGGTTGAGATTACTTAAAGATATACTATATCTATATTCGTATTTCCCATATGGATGTACAGACAATAAATGAGGCGTACACGCTGTGGGGTTCACCGCATCTGGATACGTTTGGCATGTATTGGCTTTTAGAGGATATGCCCTACTACGATTTCCGATGTGGAAATGCTCGATGTTCAATTCGACAAAAACTCTTTGATTTTACCTTATCTGGTTACGTTTGGCAGGTTGGCAATGTTTGCACTTGTTTTAATCCCCAATCGTAACCCCGAACTGTTTCCTGCTATAAATGTGTTGAGAATTGTCTGAAATTACATAATTTGTCGAAACACATGAGTTATCTCAATAATATACCTGCTCATAAAACAGTTTAACGATATACAATTTCAGAATCCCGACAAATTATCCTTTAAAAGTTAAGATTATCCTATAGTGGATCCATACGTTGAAATAGTTATAACTGTTTTATGGCTTTTAGTATAAGAAAGTGATTATGATGTCCTTGTTATAACGTGTGTAAATTCGTACTAAGTCTCAGGTGACATGGTACTAAATATATGGAACGAGAACATATACGCCCACATGTTACTAGTTTTCTTTTCATGCGTTGTTTATAATTGTTGTTTAGATCGGTATATAAATTTTATTAACTTAAAATACAAATTAAACTGTAATAAGTTAACAGAGAAGCGAAGATTAAGGATGCAACTAGTGTAAACAAATGCGTAAAGACCATTTTTGTAACTGCAGACCTTAGAGAATCATATATTCTCATTGAGAGATTAATATAGCAATAAATAACTGAGTATGAATCTGTATTAATGTATTATACGAAACAGAACTAGGTTAACATCAGTTGAAGTAGGAATATCCAACAAGAAGCCTTGCAGTGTCGGTAGATCTTGCAGCCATTGTGTCATGCAGCTGTCCTGTCACTGTGAGGTGAGACTAAGATTAATGTTCGAACAACTATACTCTGTTCCATCAATATATCAGAGAACAAAGGGAACTAATTCTGGACAGAAGAGGGGGTTTTTAATATTTAATTTTAAAACAATTTACTTAGTATGAAAAGTAAACTATAATTTTCTGTCACGTACATTTAATAAGTGTATACATTTCAGAATGTACAAACGACCTCTAACATTTTAGAACTATTAACTGCCTGAAACATAATTAGTTTCTTAATGTTTTTACCAGCTAAGTTGCTATATATTCTACATAAATGATAAACTTTTAACTATTCATTTTGAAACACAATTATGTACGAGTAAATCAATATATCAGTGTTCATATTTCAACAACCATATGGACGTAAATAATTAACTCGCTTTTTAATTTTTATGAATATCCTTGTGTAGTTTCAAATAGCTAATATTATCACACTACTTGCACACGTGATCTTCATGGTAACATTATTTTTATTTTTGCATATATGATAACACATTCTAGATGGTCTGTTCTGGAGAATTCATAAAAGTTATTTTAAATATAACAATGAATAATGTATGTTTATTTAAAATCTTATACTATGTACTTACTGCTAAGGTAATCTATTACATACTTATGTGTGACGCGTTTCGCTCGATTACAGCATTGTCAAACGCCTACTCAATTACATTTAAAAACACAGTGTTGGCCTACACACACAAACACATATCACAAAATAAATTAATTAAAAGTTCGCTTAGGTGGTTTGCCAAGGTCAAAACGGTTAAAAAAGAGGTGGGAGACATAATAATACTACGCCTGAGTTGATCGTCGTACACGGACTGGCTGGTTTATTCCCGTACATGTCCTGGTGAAGACATCTTCCTGGTCATCAGATACATTTCACTTGAGTCTACCACTGTCTTTGTATTCCTATCATTGAAGTCCTATCCTGTCTTATTGAAATTTATATCTTTATAATAAGGCAACAGATGCACGCTCGAATTCGGAACAAGTAAGATACAAGACTTTGTATCGATATTATTATAAATTTGTCTCCACGAACACCTACCCACATACTATATTCTATCTAAATCCCTAATTCGTAAGTATAGGCGTTGTCTAAGGGAAGTTGGATAACATGCTGAGCCTATATTGCTTAAGAAGGCCTACTAGTGTGGTGATTTGCTAATACAACCAAGTTCATCAAATATTTCCTCACTCTTGGTAGTCCTGCTGGAATACTGCCACTGAACTTTATATCGCTTTTGCTTTTGCTTTTGCAACAGTGTCAATACGTTTCGAGATCTGTGTCATACCTCTTCCTCTGGTGGATAATTAACCTACACATTAGCCAAAAGTCGAAACTGTGAAACTATGTAAAGGCAAAAACTGTGTATTATCTCAAAATAAACAGTTGATATTTCTGATTGAAAAATTAAATAAGGCTATTTCCATGTATACACATTTGATTAATGTAACAAAATGTCTTTTGACATGTATTTAGTCTTCTGATCATGTGTTAGTTTAGTTATTTAAACGCATATGTGACAGATACGACCAAATACAATACAATTGAATCGTAAAAAGTAGGGTCTCTGTGGTGTAATGGTAGCACATTCACCCGGTAAGTGAGAGATCCGGGTTCGAGTCCCGGCGGAGGAAGTACTTTTTGTGATTCAATGTTTATTGAAAAATTAGTTTAATCTTTGACAATTTATTAGTCTTGAATATTTGTCAATTCTTTTAACATCCTGCATATTGCATCGGAGATTGTATTTGGCTGTAAATAGGTAATGCAAATATCTGTGAAACACAGTTTTAAGTCTCTACACAACTACGATCTGAGAACATAATAATATAGTATACTTTTTACTCACTCTGTACATGCTTTAGAACAAGCTTATGTGAGAGATACAGATTCTGCCACATCTCAGAAGTCATCTCGTACAGGTGCCATACTACGTTGTGTGTGTATGTATATATATATATATATATATATATATATATAATTTATTTAGTCTATTATACATTTATGCAGTTAAAATATACACGGACAAGCGCTAGACTCCCAGTAGAGGTGCTTGATTGGCAGTGTTAGATAAATGGAAATGAACTGAGCACATCTGCCAACTATTTTACCAGAGAGAAATAATTTACAATATTGAGCCATGACGTAGATAACGTTACTATGGTAGCGGGTCACCTTGAACAACTTCAGCTACAGTATTGCATGTCCATATCCACCGCTATGCAGTTTGTATTTTTTTATCATCCACAACATTAAGGCGATATATTGTTTTATAACCACAAAGCTATTTATTTATATTAAATATGTGTTTAAAGATGATAGGAGGAAAAATCTCGTACTTAACACTATCGCTTATTATCCAGCTAGTTACTGACGTGAGGTAACCGAATGAAAATAAAATTTTACCGATTTTTCTATCCTTATCATGAAAAAAACAACGTTTTAATTTATAATAATAATAAGCTAGTACTATTAATTTTTTAAATAATATAAAAGAATATGCTCTTATCATGAGGGAAACGAAAATGTATCAGGTTAAGCAAGTATGAGCGTTGATAAAAATGAACATATTGACAAACGCATTTTGTGTGTCTAGCCTTTCACTCATTCCCACTCAAAACCCTATAGGAGAAAATACCGTAAATTGGAAACTGTATAGTAAAATATACAAGTTGAACTTCATCATTACCGGTTATAGTATAATCATAGATAATTAAAGATGCTTACGTAAAATACCAAATTAACCAATATTTGAATTGAACATAAAATTAAACTAAACCCATATCTTGGAATACCTATGGAATATGCATTATTCTATTTATTTTGAATTGAATCTTCCTTTCATGTTAGAAAGTTAAAATATTTTGTATAATTAATTTGTAATGTATTTAAGAAAGAGGTTATCAGTTATACTACATAATAATTGATCTTTCAGTAATATTACGGTGTGTAACATTTTTTAAGGTTATATTAAATTAACAATCTTGGTCTTTAAAGCTTAACCACTTATAAAAACATACCATTTTCGTTTTATAAGAGTAAAATATTTATAAATTACCTAACTTGTGGATTCTGTAATTATTGAACTAGTATATCTACAGTCTATGACAATATTTTATTTATATAATCAAGGGATTTTTATAATGTCGAATTTCTAATTAATATAATTAATATTGCCTGTAGTTCTTTTATAGAGATTATTATTCAGAACTTATGAAAGTAATTAATTAATGGATATTAGTAAAGAGAATATTTTTATGGGCTTCAGGTGCAACTGAAGATCACTGAATTCATTAAGTGCTGGACATTTTATTTATATTACCACATATTTTTCTTAGAATAAAGTATCATACCCTTGAAATTTTACTGTGTTTACAGTATTACTTTAATTTCACTCTCTAAAAATGTATGATGTATTAAATTGTGTTTGATTGTGTGGTCTTTAATATAGTGCTATCGAAAGATCTTAAAACATTTTAGTTGCAAAAAACATCGACTCGTACTTTATTTTTTATAAAAATAAATTAATTTACCACAATACATTTTAAAACAAAAGTTTTCATGTTGAACGATTTTTTTGATGAAAGCTAAAAAGATTATTATGAAACTTTCTCGGTAAGTTTTAGTACAATAGCTTGTTGTAGCATGTGACTTTGGGATATAGGGCACTCAAATGGTGCACACACAATGTGAATAGAATTTTTTGTAATACAATGCAACATGATATGATACAGACAAGGTTATTTACTGTGTGCTACAGGCGTGTCGTCATCCGACATGACACATGGTTTTGGTGTAAACCGGTACATTATTTTAATCATTACAATGTTGTCTGCCCTTACACCGATATCAAGTATTGAATTCAAAAATTGATTGTTAAACTATTCTGTGAGGGGACTAGTTTCCTAACCTTCTCTTAAGAAAAACGTTATGGAAAACCAACCTAACCGAGACATATTGTAGGCCTATACTTACATCAAAATAAAAATGTTTCTTATAACATATTTGTATCTTAATAAATAGTATTAGTTATATTAATTAAATTTAGAATTTAATAAAATTTTAATTTTACAAAAACTTAACAATTCAGACATTTAAAATATAAAAAGTAAATAAGAAAATTGTATTAAAAATAAAAATATGATATACTATAATTTGTAGGTCGGATCTGAAAAAAGGTTAAATTTACTCAGGGCCTTCTTCTGGTTGTGAGTATCGATCGTAGTCGCTGAGCAACAGTTGCAGAATGTTGAGATGTCTTAGAAGTTGGTACAAGAGTTGCGTCTGTGATGTATCCGCGAGCGAAGGCACACATGCCTTACCGTTTCTTCTCCTTACTAGAATGTATATTTTGTGCCTAACTCACGGTTATAGTCCAAGAAACAAAATTAGATTTTCACTGCTAACGTAGTTGTTAAGTTTTATGAATTGTTACAAACCAAATTAAGTTTATTAATTAAAATAAAACTGGTTAATAAATAAAATATCAAGATAATGCAATACGATCGTCTCTTATGCACGTCATGTAATCCACCTGATGTAAATGTCCTAGAGACTATGATATTTATAATTTTAAAAGTATACATGACCGAGTTTGAAAGTTAACCACAAACAAACTATTAAAGGTAATAAACGGGAGTTACCTAGTTAGTAGTTAGTAGTATTAAACTTGTTATTGAGTTATTTTAAAAACAATTAATTGAGAATATGTCATTCAATGAAGATTATATTTTAATACAAGATTGGTCCAAGAGTAATTTTTTGAGTGTGTAATTTTAGAATTATATGAAAAAGATTGGTATTATATTTCCATCTTAACTATTAGTCTTAACCAAATGTTCAAGCAATCCGACATGGTCAAGATACGGAGTTCTAATAATCATTATCTTGGGCGTTTAGTTTTGAAAACCACTATTTAAAACGTTAAATTTGTAAAATAAATTTAAGTGAACAGGCCTTGTTAATATGTGAATCTGCCTGCTCGTTTGAACGCGCGCAAACCGTAAAACAGCCCAAGCGGGTGTTCCTTCTGGTAAAAAAATTTGGTCATTATCGGATGATAAGTTTCCGAGTTATGGATTTTCAAGGTGGGAGTTTTATTGAAATAAACCGGTACCCTTTTTCATTTTTATAGACATAAAAGTTACAACTTATTGTTTGTAAATTATTTCGCTATATATGTCTACATTACGAAACAAGAAGCCCTAACTCCCGTTGTTTATAGCTCTGCTAGTTAGTGTGTGGTTAACTTTCAAACTCTGGGGGGGGGGGGGGTGGGGGGGGGGGGGGGTGGGGGGGGGGGGGGGTGGGGGGGGGGGGGGGTGGGGGGGGGGGGGGGTGGGGGGGGGGGGGGGTGGGGAAAATAGGAAAGAAACTCAAAAGTAGGGATAGTATAAAAAATAGGTAGGGAAGACAAAAAAAAAAATTATCTATAAACGAAACCAAATGATTACAGTATTCTTAAAACAAATTAAAACACGACTGTGTTTGGAAATAAATCAACGGATGATGAAATAAAACCAACAACCTGAAATGATATGCGAAGAAAAAATTGTTTCCAAACTGAACCAGAGAAATAATAGTTAGCAGAGAGTATAGAACTGTAGAGCAGCGACAGGACTAAACCACGAGACTGGACTCGACTGACCACGGACCCAGGACTGCAGCACACTGTCGAGCTGTTAACAGTAGTTACTGCAAGTAGCCTGACCGGTGCGGCGTGGCGGGCTCCCGCGGCGCGTGGTGGGCGGGGGGTACATATTCGTCTAAAGAGACATATAGAATTCGACGACGAGAAAGAACCTCAAAATGAGGTTTACTTCGTTAACATAAGAAACATCTAAACTACAAAACATAATGTAATATAGGTGAAGAGGTGTTCTCATTGTTTTCATCAGGTGCAAAAAACTGAGTGCACGACGATGTTTAAGATACGATCTCTAAACACAGT
The DNA here is from genome assembly GCF_021130785.1 of Homalodisca vitripennis. NCBI lineage: Eukaryota > Metazoa > Arthropoda > Insecta > Hemiptera > Cicadellidae > Homalodisca > Homalodisca vitripennis. The sequence continues at coordinate 167,463,087 of NC_060207.1, read as the reverse complement.
GGTGCAGCCAAATTTCTTACTCATACGTAGCAGATAGGGTTTATTCAAATTGGATGTTGATTTTAGCTCCAGTTCAAACTTAATGTTAGCAAAATTTTATCTTGTTTATCAGAATTTAATATTTGTTAATCTCATAAGCCTGATACATGACCATAAAACCATAGTAAAGGTTGTATGGTATTGTTGGAAACACTAATAATAAGGCATGTTTTGATAGCCTTTTTTATCCTATAACCCAAAATTTTAGTAGATATTTCAGCCTTTTTTTTATTATTCAAATTTTCGCAATTGCTATATTTCATTTAGTCAAAATCATTTCAAGTCTAGCAGTTTTTGTATTATTAATAATTATTTCTGTCTGAAATCTATATGTAAATTTTGAGTAGCATCGCATTGAGCTGAATATTTTTTTTAGTGAATGCAGCATAAACTGTTTATAAACAGGCATTTAAATTTAAAACTGGCTACAACAAGAGGATTTGCTGGAAAACATATAGTTTGCACAATTTGTATTTACACTCTAAGACTTAAAAATGATTTTACTACAATCCTTTATAATCTCCACCTGGTCTTCAGCCGACATTCTCATCACGTTTTTGTAAAAAGAGAAAATAAAATTGTGTCAACGAACTGAAAATACTCTTCAAAACTATCAAAGCCCTTAGGACTCTTCAACCCAACTCTCCATGGATGGCAATACTGTACTCTTGGGCCGAGTGAATCTCCTTTACAGCTCTGAATTTATTTTTCGTAAGATAAAATATGACAAATGCTTCTCACTGAGACTTAGAAAACTATAGATAGGATATATCTCTTATTTGATGATATTATATCTAGCTTTAACATCTTCAGCCTGTATTTAACAAATTCAACATTTTATTTTTAAGTAAGTGTTTGAAAGTATATCAATGTTAATAAAATTATCAAGTTCTTAACAACTTATCAAGGTATCAAGCAACATATTATTGAATGAAAATGGATTTAATTGTAATTCCTTAAATCATTAATCAAATTAACAGAAAGTTATTTGATATACTATATGCTATTGATATACCCAAAATACTAAGACTTCCAGTGTATAAATTGAAGTGAATTTGTCAATGACGAATATGGATTCTGATTTAATTAAGTGTTTAGATCATATTGTCATCTCCATGGTGGAAGAGATGAGGTAATTACCTAAACAGTGAACAGATCAAAGGTCTGTTGAATTATGGATGTATTATTTTGAAACGACGCTGCTTAACTTACACTCATCAAATAGTGTTTCGTATGAAATCTATATTACACTCCTCTGAACTATTAGGCAAAATAAATTTATTTTTGTTTCAATATTACATATATTTAGTTGTTTTTATAATTTCTAAAGGTATTCTTAAGTGTTGTGAACTATGTTAAGTCAATTAAAGTATTGGGAAGATTACAGTTTACATATTTAGTACAGATACTATAACTTTTGTTTTACATTAAAATATAGATCTGCTGAAAAAATAACCACTGCAAATGCCAAACTCTGAGTAAAATACAGTAACTACAAGATATAAAACTGACGTGTAGGTCACGTGAATACAAACTGAGAAAGTTAGATAAATTCTGACCGCCAGATTTGTCGCCTGTACGATGTAATCTAAAGTTCGATTTCAATCTTGACAAGCTGCAAAATTTAGAAAATAAGACTTAACTTTATACTTTCAAGATAGGCATACTGACATGTGAATTATTTATTTATTAGCAGCATTACCATGACAGGAAAATTTAAAACGTAACCATTAGTTAAGGGAGGATTTTTTGATATATAGTTTGTGGTTTTAGTCTTTACCAAATAAAACTTTGCATTTGTGTACAGCTTGGCCTTTGTTATTCTGTGTGACTATTATTTATTATTATTATTTAGTTGTTATTTGTGTTCCTTTCGTGAGTCCCCCCCCTCCCTATGATGTGATAAAAACAGACAGTTGTTCAAAAAGTATAAAGTCTATGTATAGTATTATTATATATACAATTGGATAGCTATATCTATAATGATTGACAGATATTTAACCGCTCTGATACTTTTGTCAGCTTTATTATTTTAATTAATGGACCAACGACCGTATTCCTATAACAATATTTATTTTCCGAATAGAGCAATCATCTGTATTCTATAATAATTACAGTATTTATTTAATCAGTAACTAGTTTTAAATAGATAAAAACTGATATTTATCAAAAATACAAATTAGGTTAAGCTAACAACTGCTAGCGTTGGTAAGTAAGCTGATGCTGGCGTAATCCTTTGCTTCTGTCACTGAAGATAGTTCTTGTTTCGTAACGTCAAGTGAGGAAATGTCGGTACGATGTCGGTTCCCATGTTCCTATAACCACCCTTACTCACATCAACCACGGCTTCATAATGTTTATCTCTGAAGCTCTGGTAATACTTCCTAATACATTCTATGAACAGTATTATAATGAAAAATACTATGATGAAACGATATAATTTAGTTTATATTACAAGATTGGTATGGTTAGTCAGTACATGTTAAGGGTTGAGTTGCAAATTTACAAACAGAATATGTTGGCCGATAAAGTTAACTCTCCTAACTTGTAGAGGCACATCATTGAATGACGTTTAAATACCTGGAGTATTGTTAAGAATCGATAACAAAATAGAAATATGTATATTGCAACTATGTCAATCACATAGTGCTAACATTGAGACGTCACTTCAGCTAACAGGTGATGATGATCTTTAAATTTTAATGACACTAAAGAAAAAACCCATTATATTATAATCTTTGGAGATATCAACAATGATTGCCTCACCGTCAACAGAGGGCAAGCCCCATCGAAAGAAGTATTATTGTCGCATGAACTCTACAGACTCGCCCTGCCGCCTAATAGAATCATATCCGTTCACATTTGCATCGACAGTCCATTATATTTAAATATAATATATCCCCGAGATGATTTTAATATAGAGACCTAAAACACTGGTATGTCAGACCACAACAGTCAATTCTGTAACATACTTTTCTCAGTAACACAGTTTCTCCTCTGAAAAACAGATCCGGTTTGCCATGAACCAAAGGTAGGACACTGTGCTAGTACAGTTTGACTATTACAAACATTCGATATTGTTAATCACACTCTGTTAATAGAAAAGTTGACATAGGATTTTCCCACTGAAGTTCTTATATGGATGGAATCTTATCTTGGTGGAATACAGCACTGTATTCTTGGTTGATGACATCAGATCTGACTGGAAGCCTGTTACGTGTGGTGTGCCACTAGGATCCACTCTTGGCCCTTTAATTTTTTCACTATATGTAAACGATATAAGCAAGGTACACATACGAAGTTTCACTCTTATACTGATGCTTTACAGATATATGCACACTGTAACGTTCATCATATTCTACTTTGGACTGAAAAGCGAACTGAAACTCAACTCGAACCAAACCAAACCCATAATAATTCAACTGTATTTCAATTTCAGGTTCAACTGTATTCATAATAGGTCAACTATATTCATTTTAGAGTTTTGAATACAGTTGATCTTAGCAACGTACGTGAAATATTGGTAAACAGGAAGGCTGTAACATACAGTAGTGTGAGAAGTTTGGTATTAACTAATTAAAAAAACACTGGGTTGAACTGACTACGTTTTAGGTACCTGTAAAAAGATATTTGCAACCGTTCATACGCTGAAAAGAGTTCAAAACTTTCTACCACACAACATAAAACTACTAATTAAAACACTTCTATTTACTCATTTCTTTCACTGTATAATAAAATAATAAAATGTAGAAAATCCAAAATTATTGTTTACCTTATTTTTTTATTTAAAGCGAGATGAGCAAATTTTACATTACTATGTATTGTTACTACTGCACGATCTAAGAGCTTTCCGAATCCTACTTTTACTTTTTATATACTAAAAACCGGGTTTCCAAAATACTTTGCAAACGATTTTGTGTTCATTGCTTATTAAGGAAGGCGTGAGGAACACCCGCACTAGCTCGTCGACGCTGCAAATTCCTCACCACAGAACGGCTGTTCAATAAATCATTTGTAGTATCTGCTTGCCGGTTGTAGAATTCCCTCCCAGCCCCTTTAAAAACTTTGGAGAGCCGGGATCGGTTTGCTTCTGCTGTTAAGTGGTATGTTTTGCAGTGGATGTCCGCGTCCGTGGTGCCCGAGGGTCACTAGTCGGTTTGTTTGCAGTCAGATTGAAGTGTGAGTAAAAATAAACAGTTTTAATAAAAATATAAGTTTTTAAATTATGATGTTACGTATATAAACCTTATTTAGTGTTTAAAAGTCATCATCAATATTAATTTCCAATATATAATTAATTTTATACACAGCATAAACTTAACAGTGCATTTTGTTCCATTAAGTATTTCGTTGTTAGCTTTACAATACACAACAACTATTAATTTTATTCTTTAATTGCTGTTTATTTAATTTTGTACAGAAGATTGTGTACGAATGGTTTGTTTTTTATTTTTGTACGTCAGTTAAGTGTAAGAAAGGACTATGTAGTCCTAACCTCGCCTTTAAAAATAAAGAAAAGTTTCATTTAATTTAAAAAAATCACTAGAAGATCTAAAACACTATACTCACAGAAATACAAAGATATATAATCTGACCAATCCAAGAATGTTTCAGCTCATAGAAACCTGGGAATCTACCACTTCATCAAGTGACGTCGACGATGCTTAAGCTAATATTATTAACATTAGTACAACTGCCCTAGGCGTGACATGCCCATTTCAAACAACTAAGTCAAACTAATGTAAAGAAACCAAACTATTTACACTGACGAAATAAAAGTTATGCATGGCTCAGGGCCAACTAATTTATAAATGGTCAAGGGCTGGTTAACAGGAAGACAAAATGATACATTCTAGAAAAAATACACGAGATCTAAAGCTCAGGCAAGGAAAGACTGTAATTTTTTAAAGTATATGGGTTTTTTTGTTTTAAATGTTTTCTTCTTTATTATTACTTTATGAATAGTTTGATATACAATACATATATATTTCAATTTAATTAATTAATTTAATTAGCCGATAAAAAAAATATGTCATGTAGAACATCGTCGATTTTTACATTTTTTTCTTGTACCAATATACCATTTGAAATAATGAGTTTTTGTTCCATATTTTATGGCTATACTGCTCTCCTCTCCTATTAGTACTTATGGGGGGAAAGTCAAGGAGTCTACAGAGATTTTTCAAACAAGACTTCTGCAGAAAGGCTTGCATGTAAATACTCAAAGTCCAAGTGATTCTTTAAAAAATGTTTCATTGGACACGGGTACCAAAACGTGTTTTTATTGCACTTGCAATACAAATATCAAATTATGAGTATGAGATTCCATATTAACTTAAATCCCTGGTTAGGGTACAAGTATTGCAAGAACTCTGTGGTGAGGCAGGTGTGAACTGTGTATTTTGGGTAAAGGCACTCGGTCAAATGCGGCGAATAAAAACTGATAAAACTGGTTATCACTTATTAAAGAAAGGTATAATAGCAGCAAGAACTAATGAGAGGAAATCTAGACAATATTTAAGAAGAAGAGGGCCATTATGGGTCTGATATTTATGCTGTTTCCTAAATAAAGAAAATTACTTTATCTTTCAGCTTGATTTAACAAAAAACTAAAATTTTCAACTTTTGGTATACTTTTTCAAACATTTCTTCCGTCTATATATTTTTACCACATATTCATTTCAACCGCCTTTACATGTTAAACCTGCATTTACTTTATAATAGATATTAAACAATGTAATCAACACAACAACAACAAAGTAACGCGCGCGCGTGTGTGTGTGTGTGTGTGTTTATGTGTGTGCGCGCTGTTTGTAATGTAATGTAAAAATAGTCATATTTAATTTATTTTTTACTTATATATTTGTTCTACAAAACTCGGAATGTATATAATTTTAATTTTAAATATAAGAGTTAATTAAAGGTCCATAACAATCTTATCAATTTTGGTTTATCGGTAAGTTGTAAATGGTACCGAAATATGATGAATTTAGTATTGGATTAATGAGACGACAGACTTCCCTTTTGAAGAAAAGAAGCAATCGCAGAATATAAACAAAGCTCACAACAGCAATAAATCTGGGAATTAATAAGTAAAGAAAGGGGTGTAAAGTGGGTACCTAGTTCAGATATATCTCGATTGAAAATCAAGGGAGCTCATAAAACTGATACCGTACTAGAAATACTGCTGATTACCTCAACACTCTGGACTGAATCAACATTCAGTGTCTTCAAACGTCTATAGTTTTTGTAAAGAAGAACTGGTTAGGTCCATATAACACATCACCTACTTTTATCTGGGGTAAGGCATACTCTCCAGAAAAACGAAAGTAATTATAATATAACCCTAGTATAAACAAAGGACAGTGGGTAGGGGGGTAGGGTAAACCACTAACTAATACTCTATATCACTGCTACAACAATCTCCATAGTCGAAAATATTGTGCTATCCAGATTGCTTCCTCACCTAAATGTCAAAGATCTTCTCTCGACCAAGTAACATAATTTTAGAAGTGGAAAATCTACAGATGTTGCAATAATCAATTTGGTTGAATATTAGACAACACATACCTTGTTAAAGCCTTCAATTGTTTAGGTCATCTTTAAAAAACTACAGACATTAGGCATCCAGCAAATAGCCTTAAATTGGTTCAAAAGCCTAAATTACAAATAGCTGGTGGTAGATACGAAACAGAAGAAACATAAGCAAGTAAATGCAGTTCAGGTGTGCGGCAAGAGTCAGTTTTGGATCGGGTACTCTTTATTTTGTTTGCGAATGATCTAACAAGTTTCGCAAGAAATGTATAGCAGTGTCATCATGTATGTTGGCATGACATACTAAGACCGAAGTAAATTACTGTAGCCATAATCATAAACTTTTTTACGTATTTTATTGATCGTGACAACAAGGCACACTCAAAATTGGGGTCGAAAATATTATTCACTCGAACCAGCAGAGGTAATAAACGTGCAACGCCTAGCAGTGTAGATATAAAAGACAATGTATTATAACTTTTACTGTACATTTAAAGACTGTTATGAAATCTTGTTAAGTTGTTTTTTTTTTTACAAAAGTAGGACTTCTGTATATGTACATATATATATATATATATATATATATATATAATATATGTATACATGTATATATATGTATTATTTTCCTATATATATATTTATCAGGGGAGAGGCAAAATAAGCTTTGAAACGGAAAATAATAAGACCGGAGTAAATCAATATAACTATAAATAAACACTTTTTAACATATTTTCTTTATCTTGGGAGTTAGGCAAAATCAAAATTGGCGTCGGAAATATAATTCCTTCGAACCAGAAGTGCTCATACAGGTACAAAACCTGTGAATTTACGTGCAAAGCCGTGGGTAACTGCAAATAAGAACATAAAGAACACTGTTTAATTAAATACTAATTACTAATACAATGACTAATAACTACATTTCGAGAAGATATACATTTTTTAAGAGAATATTAAATTTTTTACTGTGAAATATAACTAACCTGACAAAGTGTACCTCTAATCTACATTCAACATGATGTAAGGCGGACTAAAAGATTAAAAACGTCTCTCCTCTCATCTAGCATTCGCAACACTCGTCCCTCCTTGTGCATTAAGGAGGATTAATTAGTCAAGCGCTGCTCCAATTTGAGTGAGAGAGGAGCTGACCCAGCTAACACTCGTCTTCTGTGACTGAATTACATAAGTTCTACCGATTCCACACAAATACATTATAATTTCTAACGAGATAATGTAAAAATAATATTCCAAGTTTTGGACCTGAATCTCTCGATTACCGACTAACATGCTAATCATTACACCACAGAATCCCTTGTATTCTATAACTTGTTAAATATGAACTGTTTCCTTGTTTCCGTTGCAAATCTGTTAATATAACCCAAGTTAAATATTATTATTATAGCAAATAATTGTTTCAATTGTTTAATTATAAATTACAATCGGTGGCAACCATATGAGTGTATAAAAAAGTCAGTACAGACTGATAAAACAAGTATAATTCCACCTGGATTAATAAATTTGAACATTTAAGTGTACAAAACAAGTAATGTACCTATTTCATGAGTACAAAATATACATAATGACTGGATTGTTTATTCTGTGCCTTTTTCGATCGAACATGTTTACTTATTAGACCGATGTAACCAGAGTTACATTTTGACAGACATAAATCAAGACTCATCATAAATCGGTAATCACTATTTTCAATACCATATACAGGTAAAGTTTCACACTAAATTTAAATAATATAGGTTAACCGGTTCGAAACTTGTGCGTGCAGATTGACTGATATAAGATTACGTTCATCGGCAACTGGCGGGAGAGGCTTCCTTGAACGCTCAACCATGATTTAGAAATATTTCCAGAGCATCCTGAATTTTATACATTGGATAGAAAAAATTTCATTTCTATCTGTCTTCTGTCTATCAGTAAGATTTATCGAAAACGAACTAACCTATAGACTTAAAATTGTGCATTTCATTTCTATATTAGAAAGGCTGGGTTCGATGATGGTGCAAGTCGATTCCTGGAATTTGGTTGAGCGTTAGTGAATACATTTACATTGGTTCTATGAGTAACCATGATGGCAACGGGAAAATAACAAAATAAATAAATGTGTAAACTAATTTAATACACACATAAGAGATTCAAATATGTGACATATACACATACAATATCATATAGTGAATTGGTGTATAAACTTTTATTATTTAAACACTGATTTAAACCAAATTAAACACAAATCTGAAGGTATCATGTTACAAGATATGTCAATAATGTTGTGTTATTTAGAATTATAATTTTGCATGGAACTTCATTCCTAGAAAATTAGTTCTCTAATCCAACATTTTTGTATCAACTTCTTTTTTGTACGCATGTTTGTCTATTTGTCCGAAGGACATCTAACTATTAACGATCTAACGAAATGAGCCACAGGTTTGAAATTTTCCATGTAACCTTAGGGAAGCATGTTACGACACGTAGTATGGTGTTCTACCTTGTGTAAAGTGAAAAGTAGTAAAATAAAATATGTGAGTATTACAGCTAGGTTTCAAATTCTTATAAAACATACATAAAATCTTTGGGCCTAGATGTATTTAAGCTAACACCATGTAACGACATGAAATCAAATGTGGTATATCGGATTGCTATTTATGGAAAGATTTATAGCACTTCGAAACCCAGAACTAGTGAACTGCGACATCGAGATAGGTTAACCAAACAGCTGAAATGGTTGGATGTCTGCCACCACACACACTCGCGCAAGCCATGAATGATACAATGGTGCTGTATCTTCAAACTGCTCAAAAAACGTATCTAGTTGGTATCTGGTGGAGTACAGTAATTTATTAAAATGTGTAGTTTTAAAATTAGTATTTGTTTTTTTTATTACGTACTAATAAGTATGCGTTACGGTCAATACCTGTTAAATGTAAGTATTTTGAAGCATACTGTTCAATTTCGTTGCACATATGAAAATAAACAGGCATGGTTATATCGAAAAAGAGTGTAGCTAAACAAAATTTGTGAATAAATATTATATACATTAGTAAAGAATTATTTCTTTAACCAAAAATTTATTATTTTGGCATATTGGCAAATAAGCAGGCAATAATGGTTCAAATGATCTATAAATGTATAAATTATTTTGATTATCCCCCAGCAAGTTTTGTAGTGTTCTAATAAAATTACATTGTCAAATTTCTGGAAAAATATATTCTCCTGCAGTTTTATCAAATTCACAAACAGTTTTTCATAAAAGTGTAGGCTTATTGTTTATTATTTAACCGTAAATGAGAATGTAATGACTGCTACACAGTATTATCATATACTGTTTATTCAATTATTGGCAATTGTTTTATTCAAATGGATTTAGATATTCTGTTTTAAATAGATTTTACTGAGAAAAATAACAAAAAATATGTCTCTTACATGTATTATGATAGTTTTCAATGACATAAAAGCCACATCCTTATAATAATGAACTGGATTATATCAACGGTCACTTCTATTTCATCTTATTTAAAAAAAAATTAGCTTTATTACCTTAATCATATAAATTGAAAAGTTTATTAAAAATTTATGTTAAGCTATAAATAAGTGAGAAGTCTTTTGATAAAAATCGAGTAAGGAAAAATTATAATTAATTAAAGTTAGCGCACAAGAGGAATTGTGAGAACAGACCGGAAGTTACAAAACAGGGCAATTACATTCTTCACGACATAATCTCGTAAAGTGATGTACGAGTACATTCAAATTTTGGGTTAAATAAACATTGCAATTTCAAAATTGAAAAGCAAATATAATATTATTTTTGTGGAACTTGAGATTTTCCACATTACTCTTAGGATCCGAAGTAGGTTGAACCCCCACGCAGGGAGGAATTGTTAAATTATAAATTATCTCGTCAAAGGTTTGCGGTGTAACATGGAGGTAATGCACCAAAGTTGAAATAATACATATATTACGACATAGGCGGAAATTGAGATTCTTCTCTCCTTTGTTTATACCGGAAGTAGACTAATAGGACCAGATTCATATCCTTTTTGATCCAAGTAGGCTTGTCAGACTTACGTGCGTGCATATTTTATTGACCAGTGAAATTTATTCAGTAACTTATCAACACATGCGATGAATTGGTTGTTTTTCATACGAAGCTGAAACATTTCAGCTTAACCTGCAGTGCCATTTTCATAACAAACTAAACGTTAAAGGGCGTTTTAATGTTTTGTGTTGAATAGGTTTACTAATGAAAATGGAAAGGACAGAGCATGAATCTTTTTTGTGATCGTGCGTATTCCACGAACAGTGCCTTAACAAACTTCTTAATTGTAAAATATGGAAACGTGCCTTTAAAACCTATTCATACAATTGTTTAAATTAGCCACCACGCCAGTAGCGTAGCCAGAAATTTCGTTCGGTGGAGTCCGAAACCGGGGGATCCGAGGGACGTTTTGTGTGTTTATTTGCCAATGAATTCACTGGTAAAAGGTAAATACCAAAAATATGGAGCTTTAGTAACTACGCCTTATAGAAAGTGGAAAGATGTAATAGGCAAATTAAACTCTCACAGCAACTCTAGTACCACAAATTTTCTTGTATAGCTACAGAAACTTTACGAAGTTCGATTCTGGCCGAGTAGAAGGCACCAAAGTGATGTTGGATTCACTGGATAAGAAAGAAAATGAACAAAACAGAACTTCACTCAAGCGTATAATTGACACAACTATATCCTGTGGAGAAAATGAAATACCCCTTCGGGGACATTGGGCCACTGACGGCCGAAAACCCTGTAGAAAAGGAGGGCAATTTTTGAGCGTTGCTCGGGTACAGATCAAACTAACGGTCGGAAAATGCACCGGAAAAACTCTACTGATTAGAAGTTCGGCTACTTTGGATTTCACTGATTGAGGTATTTATGAATGTGTTATAATGACGATTTTTTGTATCATTACACTGCAGACGAGTATATAATTATCGGAAAAAATAAAAAAACTCACTTTCGGTCGGAAATAAAATACACCTGAAAAACTCTAATGATTAGAACTTCAACTACTTCGGACTTCGGTTATTGAGATAAACGTGGTATTTTTATTGAGTTAGGACAACAAATTTTTTGTTATCATTAAACTATACTCGAATACCTATATAATTATCGAGAAAAAAAAATCATTTCCAGTCGGTAAATACCGAAGAATGGCTCTCTACTGATTCAAGTTTTGACGACTTTGGATTTCACTGGTTGAGTGGTTGAGGTAAAAGTAGTACTTATAATTATGTTAGGACATTGATTTTAGGTATTAATTCAACGCCCACTAATAAATATATAATTATCGAGAAAAAAAAACAAAAATAATCACTTCCAATCGGAATATACTAAGGAAAATGAAATAATACCTCAGTCAGTGAAATCCAAAGTAGTCGGAACTTCTTGTCAGCAGAGTTTTTCCGGTGTATTATCCGACCGGAAGTGATTTTTTAAATTTTTCTTCTATAATTATATAGGTATTAGTCGGCGTTCAATTGATACCTAAAATCAATGTTCTAACACAATTCTAAGTACCACTTTTATCTCAACGACTTAACCAGTGAAATCCAAAATCGTCAAAATCTGAATTAGTAGAGCTTTTTCTCGGTATTTTCAGACCGGAAGTGATTTAATTGTTTTTTTCTCGATAATTATATATGTATTAGTCGGCGTTGAATGTAATACCTAAAATCACCGTCCTAATATAATTCTAAGTACCACTTTTACCTCAAACACTCAACCAGTGAAATCCAAAATCGTCAAAACTTGAATCTGTAGAGAGCTTTTCCTCGGTATTTACCGACCGGAAGTGATTTTTTTTCTCAATATTTATATAGGTACAGTATACAGTTTAATGATAACAAAAATCGTCGTCCTAACTCAATCGAAAACACCACGTTTACCTCAATCACTGAAGTCCAAATTAGTTGAAGTTCTAATCAGTAGAGTTTTTCAATTGTATTTTCCGACCGAAAGTGATTTTTGATATTTGTTTAGATAATTATTTACACGTTTACAGTTTAATGACACCTAAAATCAACGTCGTAACTTAATTCTAAGCAGTCATTTTACGTCCCCAAGACGAATTTGAACGAAGTGGTCGCTAATTTAAACTGTTCCCCGTGTTACGGTTCAGGTTACTTTGCGACGTCACGTGACCGCGCCCTATAGAAATACCGTGATTACACTACACTATTCGAAAGGCCGAGCCCAACAGTATCGTTTGATACTTTATAATTTAACGAAAGGACAATTATATTTTGAACAACGGTTACTTCAACCAATTAAATCAATCAATTTAATGTTTGTAGACTAGAGTAATGATAACTCCCCTTTTTTTCTTCTGCTCCATGCTTTATTTTTTAATATGCCTTAAAATTTCGGATAATATGCCCGGACCCCCCCCCCCCCTTCGAACCGCCACTGCACCACGTGTTTACGAGGCTGAGCGATAAGTGCAGTCTCTCCTTCCACCAGTTAATGACGAAAGCATATTTGTGTCTTCCTTGAGCCATTCTGTATGAACCACTCCTTTCGACTGCGTGAAATTTAGTTTAATTAATGAGGATTTAATTTGGTTTGGAACTTTCATATCGAAATTGTAACTAGTAAACATTGTTAGGAGTAATTCTTCGGGTCAAACAGGACGTTACCCGACTTTGGGCGAACGCTAATGTTCCGACGCTGACTCTTTAAATCTTTAACCTCGTATATATTTAAATTATGTTTAAAATTAGGCTATCTAAATAAAACAAATAATTTCAATATTTTGCTTACAAGTATTATGTAATCAAATTGCTTATATTTCATATCACACATTACTGTCATATTTGCCCTGTTAACGTTCCAGGATCTTAGCAACAGTAGGCAGACAGGTATATGAGTGGATAAGCACGACAAAGGGCTGTAAGTTCAACACTTTATAATAACACTACATTACAAATAGGTGGATTAGTGTTTAAAGTAATTAAAAAAACATACTAATGAGCTCTAATAATGTAAAACAGAATTCAAGTGATATTCAACGACTGGTCTTAGATCTAATTATCTCTCCTGCTTTCTTGAGCCATTGTTTGTCCGCGACCTACAAGCCTTTGTTTATTAATTGTCGGATAAAAACAAACAGCTCTCTAACAATACAAGTCTTCATAAACAGGGGACTTGATTAAATTATCCCTTTATCACTTAAATGTGATTCTCAGATAAGGAGCGGTTAATATTTTCACTGGTAAGACAGATAAATGTTGTTTTGTTTTTAAATTATACATTTAAATTATTATTTACCCATTAGGAGTACGAGTTAAATGGGATACATAAGGCTTATTAAACTCATTACTAGATTTAGTAATATCTTGAATATATGTGAGCCATTCTCCTGTTATTAAGGACCCGACCTGCACGTCTTGAAATCGTGTCATTATCTACCGTCTGTCAGTATGTGTGATAAGTGTTGGTACTAGGAATAGTATTGTTGATATCAAAACGAAAATATAAAATACACACATACAATTCAGTTTTTTATGGTTCTTATGTGTAACGATTATGAAAAACAGAAAAAACTCAGAGCAAACAAATTCATAGCATATAAGTACAGTACAATCGTACTACATTTTACAATAAGTTACGAACACGTGATGAAGATACTGTGTTTATTGGTTGGTACGACTTTCGTTACGTTAAGTCGGGTCTGTCTATAATCCGTTGTGTAGGTTTATCATAAGATATACCTTCACCTTGTGAAATATTTAACACAAAGTAGTTGTTTTATTCACAGCAGGTGTTATAATAATTAATTAATAATATAATAAGAAGGTTTTCATTCGAGGATATCCCAGATGGGAATACCTACCCTCAAATGTTTGTGGGGCGCCTGAAGTTGGAGAAAAGGCCAGATACTAAACGTTCTTCGTAAGGCAAGGACTTTTACATCTAGACCAACGTTTGTTAACCATTTGTGGTCTTAACAAATAAAACGTTTTTCAATATGGCAGTCACTTGTTTTTGTCTAAAGTTCTAGGCAAGATAAGTCAAAATTAATACGTTTCATAACATTTCATTCAACTCCAAACACAATTTTATTGAAAGATACAGGATTTTTCCGAAATTTTTGCCATCTACTGATCTGTAACACTTCTTCAGGTAAATGACTAGACTAATGCACGACTACAATCTAGTCATTTATTACAACTGGTTTTATTTGGTTCATCAATGAGTGCATACATATTGTGAACTGTATTCTGTCGTTTAGTTTTATTAATTAGTGTTTAGTTTTTATTAAGTGCATGTAGAGTTAGTGTGCAAGGAATAGACAAATAACTTGTCTGTTGTGGTTCCTTACTTACGCGTGTCGCAACGCTCTGGTTATGTTTACTTTAACATAAGTTGAAGTCATGCATTAGTTTAGTCATTTACCTGAAGAAGAGATCAGATTGTAGATCTCGAAAAGTAGTGTTACTGATTGTATTGTAACGCTGAAAAATGACAAATTTCCGGAAAAAACTTCTGTTCCCTTCACAATCCTTCAATCGATCAATCCTTCCAAACTTCAAACAAAGAATCATTTTATTCTTGTGAATTTTTAGATAACTTTTAATCTATCAAGATGTTGGCCATTTAAAGTTATAGATGTACACAATTTACCCGTTACAACATAATTTTGGATGGATTGTAACTAAATAAAGTCTCACGTTTTGCAAAGAAATGTATATGTTTATAATAGTTTGACTTCTAAGATTTTAAGATTATGAACTTTCTAAAAGTTTGAAAGAGTTACGATTATATTAACGTTTCAACATTTAGTGTTAATGTCGCATCAGAGCTGTGAAAATTAAACATTCAAAATAATTATGTATTTTTAGTTTAAATTTCGAATGATAGCCCAGTGTGATATCAACTTTTATTTAAACTGAGCCGGAAGTGATATTTTAAACTATTTTGATATTTATATACAATTTTGTTCGCCATGATAAAAATATTTAAATATATTGAAAATTAGACTTAAATGCTAATACTTATGTTATTTTTTAGCATTATGTTACGTATATTATATAATAATGTATTATATATAAAATGACAAATCTGAGAGCACTGTTATTGCTCTGCTTCTATAGTAGTTACCTTACAACTCAGACCTGTTGTTAGAGACAAAGGTCAACTAAAACGTTAAACAAAGTTATGTTTGTCACTAATAACGCACATTGTATAATTTTGCCACTGCACAATTGTATATTAAAAAACTGTTTCACCGACTGTAACAACCTGTCTCTCTTATAATAACTCTTGTCCTAAACTTCAATACTAACCTACTTCAATTTACCTATATTAATTACCTGCGTATCTGTGTGACAGTGTGATTTATTGCTTTGTATTCTGCATTTATAACTTAAGTTCACTAGTTTTGAAATGTTCAAATATAATTGTTTTAAAACCTGTACGTGTGATTAAATAACTCAATGAATATTTTTTTTACAATTAAAAATATTAGTTATACCCATAGTGAGATTTGATACACATTTTTTTCAATTTTAAATTATAAAGAACCAAAAATCAGCAGTGTATTCCAGTGTAAAGACAAAATCAAAGTAAGACGAATTTTATCAACAGAAAACTATAAATTGAACTTTAACATCGTTTTAAGTACAACAGAGCACAAATATCAACAGTGAAGAGATTTCCATCTCCATTTTTACTGTTAGATAAACTCCCCTACACACTTCAGTCATTCTAGCTGGACTCTCTCTGAACATTACACTAAATAGCAACAATATAATTATGTCAACTATATTTTTTAGCCTTGATATAATACTGGATGTATTTCTTTTTTTTATGAGGGAGAGGCAGGAAAAATGCAATTACGCACGCAGGTGGCCAGCCTGTAGTGTGGGACTCCCCTAAAAACGGGTTTACCCACTAAAAAACCTTCTCTACTCTTAAGGATTCTAACCTTGGATTGTTTATCACATTACTTCAGGCTAGGCCTACATTTGGCTTAAGCCCGTAGAGCTCGCTTCTTATCCAGCCGCTGGGTCAAGGGATCTGGGCCACTTCACGGTCCAGATCGGGTTTATTTTCCAGGAGGATGCCCCGGACGAACTTTGACAAACAATCCCAGTTCCCCTCATCCTCCATTATCTTTTCGCAGACCGTATCCACAGAAAAAACCTTTAGTTTTCTTGTGGCCTCCAGGCGGGGCCTTTCCCAACGCGGACAGCGGAAGAAGGTGTGTTCCGCGTCATCGAGAACGCCCGGGCAGTAGATGCAATCCGGTGAACCGGTCTTGCCCATCCAGTTCAGGTACGACTTGAAATAGCCGTGACCTATCAGGAACTGCGTGAGGTAGTAGTCCACCTCGCCATGCCGCCTTTCGACCCATGGTTGAACCTGCTCCATGAGTCGCGCAGTCCATCGTCCTCGGGTTTTGTGCTCCCAGCTATGTTGCCATTGCTGGAAGGTTCGGGCACGCTCTTCGGATCTTGCTGCGTCCTTGCCGATCTCGCCTTGTCTCTGATAAATCGCCTTCCTCTCCCCTGTCAAGCTCTTGGATGACTCCGGCAACCACCAGGACGGCAGGCTCGGATACTGTCCGATAGGCGGAACACACCCGGAGCGCAGCTTGACGCTGAACCCGGGCGAGTCGCAACCTATAACATTCCTTGGTAAGCGTCTGCCCACTCCTCTGCCCCATAAAGGAGCACGGACTGGACTGCGGACATCAATAACCGTCTTTTGCCCCGACATTGTCCATCAGCTTACTAAGATAAGAGACCACTTTAGCAGCCTTGTCCGCCGAACGGAAGATCTGGTCTCTCCAGCTTAACTTGTTGTCCACCATGACTCCGAGGTACTTGGCGGCACGCGTTGACTGGACCACTTCCCTTCCCACTCGCAGCGGGATGACGGTGTCAATTCTCTTCTTTGTGAGAATCAAGATCTCCGTCTTGCTCAGAGCAAGCGAAAGACCGTGATCGGATGTATTTCTAATTGGATGTACAAAAATACAACTGTTCAGTTCAAAACCAGTACTCAACAGTGTTGAGTATGCAAATAAGTAATTTATTAATTTGAAATCTTAAGCAAGTGCATAGGTTGATATAAAATATTCTCTAAACCACGATAGTATTGGTATGATCTTATCTATCAATATATAATAAAATGATTTTGTTCTAAAATGGAATGATATAAAATATTTATTAACCCTCTGATTCAAAATCGTTTGTAGAAATTAAATAAATTATTTTAATACTGACACATTTTATAACAATTTGTCAAAAATTATTACTTTCTTGTATGTACAAAAAATAATGCGTAGCAATTTATTCGTTGTTAATAGTAATTATGGTAGAAAAAGAAGCTCTTATATGATTTTATAACCAACTTTGTTAGTTTTCATAAACTACCATTGGTTATTTTTACGATTGCATCAATGTAATATTAGTCGACACTCACAGTTTTAAAGGTCGGTGGTAATGTGCTACGGTTACAGCCATTACACCAAGCAATTATACCAAATATATCAAGCATAAATGTTATAACAATTAATCGTATTTTTTAATAGCTTCTTCAATAAAATTCAACATAAACTTACTGCTTGATATCAGTGGTTTAAATGCACATTGAATATTAATTTTTAATACATTGGCTTTAAAGAATTTCAATTGTTTTAAGAGAAATAAACAATGTGATGTTAATCCTCTATACTTGTATTTCAATTACTGCTGTATTTATAGAAGTCTTACTATTTTAATCGACGAGAAACAATTAACTGTGAGTATTAATACACTATGATACCACGTTTTCACCACAACAGTGGATTACCACCTATGGTATAGTTTGCAATAGTAAACACACATATACTGTACTTGCATTGTTTAGTGTGTTCTAAGGCGGCAGCTAGGACTCCACATTATAGTTAGCTGTTAGCTGTACACAGTGCAAATTACCGCTAGTGTTGAGTACACAACTGAGCCATACCAGGATCTGACCAACTGATATTGATACTGGCTGACCCACCTTACTTTGGCTGACCGATTACTCAGCAACTGTTTACCCAATTCTGGTGTGGATTCTTAGATTTTACATTAGAAAAATTTGCTGTTGTATTTCTTTGAGTTTATGTATTTTCTAATTTAGTTACATATTTTAATTAATGTACTAGATTTTGGTTATCTTGAAAAACCTTAATATTTTTATAGCATAACAATTATACCCAACCACGGCAACGTTCAGTGTAGAAAACTCGGTTGCTCCACCGATCTTACTAGAGATCGTGTCTGTAGTGCACTTATTTGTGCATCTTGTGATACAACGATAACACCTCTTCACCTATATTACATTATAGTTTGCTTCGTCGGCGATTTGTTTTGGCTCTCTTCAGATGAACATCACTGCAAATTCCAGGAGTCAAGTCTGTGACAGTGTCAGATTCCAGGTGCTACACTCAGAGGAAGGTCAATTGTAGCCAAAATCTATATTCACATTGAATCAAACCTTCCCACCATAAGTACGTTATGAGTAGATTAACGGACATATTTTTCTTCTCAGGTTATTTAGAAGTAAACAGAGGCATAGTATATAGTTGTACACATAATGTTTCTAAGGAAAATTAAATTATAAAGCTTACTTTGAAATAAGGGATTTTAAAATAAGCATAGTAGTAATAATGATCACACATTTTTATAATTTTAAATAAACTTTTATATTACTGTAATGAAATAACCACTGAGGCAATAATTAATAATGTACGAATAAGATGACTAACATTACTGTATAATTAGGCATATTTTATGTTAATATAGGAGTATTTGGTTTTGACATTACCAGTAACAAAATTATATATCAAATCCCTTAGTAATATGAATGGATTTGACAGGTAGGAAGCGCCCTGATACCCCACATAATACTGTTGTTTTTAATCCCCTACATTACTACATCTGGGATGGATTTACGGACTGTTTGAACATACACGCCCCCCCTGCAGCTTTGGTTATCTGGTTTCACCTACACAAGTTCAAACCGTTGTCTCTATTTTCCAAAATGTTTTTGTTCTCTTAAACGTAAGGAAGCCAGCCCCTGACACCAAAACGTAAATAACGCAGTTCCAGTCCTCAATATAGTCAAAATAAATGTATTGTAATAGATCTAATTAAAGTCATTTTTTTAAAATTCTCGTTAAAATTATTTTAACCCTCGTGGTTTATTCTAATTAATTTATAAAAACATTCTCAGTACATATCTAATTCTAGAGAGAGTGAGATCAGCAGATGGAAATGAGATGTACATGCACTCAATATCTCTAGATACAAAACATTGTTTATAACAATAACTTTAAGAAATGTTATAAGCAGTCCAGAACACCTTCTTTATATCTAGCTTCATAAATAACGAAGTTGTGAATTTTTTAAAGTTTGAATGGCTGCCATAATGGGATGAAGTGGCGTACCTAGCTGGTTAATAAACTTAGTCAAGATATTTATAACATAAATGTTTGTACCAAGTCTTGATTTGTTTGAACTATTTTGGAACAGTCTCCATTTCCACAAGCCGCATTCTATAGTAAAGTAGATATTATATTGTCACTCCTTATACAATTCTTTAACAAACAATTTCACAACACTTGCGTAGATATTCAAAATTAAGATGTATATAGTGTATCAAATACTATATATAGATCTCTAAAACAAGATAGTAAATGTTCATACGACTATATATAATATACTAAAAAAGTATCAATAAAAATGTATTTTAAAATCAATTTAACAAATCAATCAATCAATTTTATAATCTATAAATAGTAAATCTCATACTCTTTTTCTTTCTTAAAATAGATGAATGAAAAATCATTAAATAGTAATAACACTTTAACGAAATTTAAAAGACTACATTTAAATAAAATTTGAAGAATAATCATTCAGATTCAACAAATGTTTTTAAAACCCCTTAGGGGTCTTTAAATATGTATAAAAATTGCGTGATACAATTATTATGTAAGTAAACAATTTTTTTGAATTATCAAATTCGTTTCTATTAAATGGAGCTTGATAAATGATCGACATTAAAACTCTAAGAAACATTTCGGATGTAAAAGAATTAAATCTCTTAATGATTATGATAATGATCCAAGTTTCTTTAATATAAAAAATTACGTGATGTCGCTAATAAACATCGTCTTATAAAGATGTATGGTGTATTGCGAGAAACTTTGATTACATATTTTTCAAAACATACAAAGCGTATCGGTTTAAGAAATATTATACATATTCAAAATAGCTACCGCTTGAGGATGGTTTATTGATTTCTACAAAATCTCAAACAGAATTGGTTAATTATTTATATAATTACCTTAAATTCTAAAATTATTTTCCATATTTAAAATAAACTATCATGAACGTTCATATACTACCGCCTATAAAAGGATATCTTAAAAGACTTATTCAATAGATCAATATCAGCTGTTTTACATAGGTTAAAAATGTTTAAAAATACTAACTATTTTTGTATTTTTTATAAATTCAAACTGTACTTTTTTTTAAATCCATCAACGCATAAGAGCACGACCACTTTAAATACGCTTGCAAAAGCTAGGAAGCACAATCAACTAATACCTCTCAACCGTGACATGTTAGGTGCTCTCGGATTGTGAAAGCATACCTTTAAAGTGGTTTTTTCTCGCTAGTGCGTTGACGGATTTCGTTGAAAAAAGTACGAAATCAGCCACAGAAATTTGCGTCACCCTTTTTGAACACTCTGTACATACACATATCTTAAAAATTTAATCGTAAAACATTGTGAAATTAAATGTATTGTTATTCTACAAAAATTAATAAGAATTCGTAGTTTAACAATAATATATTTGTATAATATTAAATTGTCATGTTTATACAACTGGCTTTTATGTTTATCTAATGGCGAATTTACCTAAGAAGTAAGTTTATGTTTATATAGTGGATAAATAAATATCAAATATTAAACACGGAAACACCAGCACCCAAAAGGTAATTAATCTAAATGTATAGTGTAGGTGTATGTTAGTTGTGTAGGATTGTAGTATTGTGAGGCAGTGTAGGTGTTTTGTGTTTCATATCAGGCAGGTTGTACATAGGCGGACATCAGTCCCTTCCATAAGATATATTACAATCTATATTACTGTGGAATATACATGAAATGTAATACATAGAACACTCATGCATAGATTTGTTCAACTATTGATGATCTATTACAGTTTTTTCCGTTAGTTTTGTTAATAAGTAAAAAGGTACTCTCTACACACTTTAACTATGTGATTATTCTATTTATGTGAAACTTTATGAACCTAACAAAGTGTTCAAAATATTAAAATTTCGATTGTTGTACTTTCTAAGTAGTGAAAATCGCAATTTTTCGTCGTAGTTCCTCCTTAATCATTTACATATAAATAGAATTAGCAAAAATAACTTGAAGGCATTGATAAGGAGTTTTCCAACTTTTAGATTTATTGGAACAATATTTTACAAGTTCTTTCTAAATAAATTAAATAAATACTGATTTAATATAAAGATGAATAAAGGAAGAAGACTGAAAGAATCATAAAGAGGGATTGTTTTGTTTATTTTTTAAACCAGTCAGTCTTCAGCTCATTGACAAACACAATACAAACGAATAATACACGTACAATATAGGTCTATGTTTACAGCGCAAAAGATCCTGGTTTATAAAGTTCAGATGGTTGCTCAATATCACCAAACTTGCTGACAGACAAGCCTTGTGTTTGGTGTGGGGAGCCATAACCGCGCTGTCCCGTGTATTGGTTACACTTCTGTGTAATCTTGTATAATACTCGTATTACATTCCTACGCGCTAATGCAAATCATGGTATAAAAAATATAGGACGGCAGGTGTTATTCAATTGTTTTATATTCTTACGTGATGATAATGAATCTGTACTAAAAGGATGTAAATAGCAAATTAAAGATTTTACATATTCCATGGTACTAAATTAAAATAAAAACTTAATATTACAATATTAGCTACAGACGTAACAAACAATAATACACAACATTTAAATTTGCAATGGATGAAAGTGTTGAACCTAAACTGTAAATAAATTTAATCACTATCATTATAATTATTTTTCAAGTGATTTTTCATTTTCCACGCGAATGTAACTACACTGTGAAATATAACTAATCTTACAAAGTGCACCTCTACTCTACACAAGATATGATGTAAGACGGACTAAAAAGATTAAAACGTATCTTCTCTCATTTAGCATTCTCATCGCTCGTTTCTCCTTGTGCCTGAACAGGGAATTATTAGTCAAGCGCTGCTGCAATTTGAATGAGAGAGGAGCTGGGTCAGCTAACACTTGTATTACTGTGACTGAATTAGCTTAAGTACTTACTGATTCCACCCTAATATATTATGATATCTGTGGATGCAGATCTGCAGAATGTGTTACTGCTCCGTCAGAGTTGTAAAACGGAAATGTCTCACCTGTTAGTACAGACGACCATACTAACCTCTACAGAAGATTCCTTGTTCTGATTCACCAATTATTTTTAATTTGCTATTTCCTTCACAATATCAATTTTGAAGTAACCTAAATTTAATTTAATTTAAATTTTTTCAAAATTATTTGAATACTAAACAAATGTAAAAAAGTGTCAAGAGACATATAAATGCCTAAATAATGTGTTAATAATGATTATACTCGCACTATATCGGTACGCTCACTGTTAATTTTTGTATACGTGACTGAGGTACACACCGACTTCTGGTGAAAGTGAGGTTAACCCATGTTAAGCACTCAACTTTGCGTATTAAATAGTGAGTCAGCCAAGGACTTGTTATAAATAATAAACTTAACGCTTGAATTCACCATATATAATGTAAATGGATCTCACAGTTTCATATTCTATTTGTTAATGAATATTACGTGTGCAGAGCTTGAACCTTCTTGGTTAACACACTTTCGTGGAGCCAACACTGCGTAATATCACCTTTTGATTCTATCTACCAGTTCTATGCTGTTGAATCCATGTTGTTGGAGTCCTAGCCACATAATCGGACGTCCAGTAATTCTATAGCAAAGACAGAAATATCCGAATTATGGGAAGTTATTAAGCAAAGGTGTGGTAAAGCAATGCTGGTAATGGCTGCCTTCATTTTATCAGTACACAACCCTATGTACTATGGTTAAGCATAATATTTACACAACCAAAAAATTCATCTTTTGATTGCATTTAACGCATTCAGTCAGGCTAAATGACTAAATATTTTTTTAATTAAAGAATATATTATATTCTAGGAATATTGCTTAATACATTCTTTAAAATCATACAATTTCAATTTGTTATATTATTAAATTACTTAATGTTTTGAAATATTCTAATATGACATTATTGTAAATAAAAATTAAATAATATAAATATATAAATGCATTATAATCTGTTTTAAAAAGGCAGACCATGAACCATATTTTGACATGGAATAAAATTGATGACTTTTATAATAAGCACATGAGATATTTCAGAGACTATAGTATTAAGTATACGATAGTATAGTAAGTATATTGTTTCAAATTATATTATTATTTCATTATATTTTACGGAACACGCAAAAAGCTTTCAACGCTGTTTTAATACTTTGGCCTTTCGTTGTGCCCATAATTAGTTTCCTAATTATTTATATTATAGAATACGTTTAACTGTATTCTCGTTTACTGTTAAGTAAATAAACCATCAAACATAAATCTTTAATTTAAAAACTTCCATTTCTGATGACTGACCGAGAAAGTAAAGTAAAAATAAACATAGATTAATTAAAACAATACAAAAACCTTTATACATATAAAAAAATTGCCTGTAAAATTATATTATCTGTTTAACACCCCTGACTGTGTTTTAAAAAACACGTTAAAAATTTAAATTGTCGTAATTAATTTTAATAAAGGAGGTGGTTTATTGTTGTATACTGCTATAAACCCACATCATTACTATATTTCAAACCTTATTACCTATTCAGAAACCATAACGTCATTCTAGGCTTAATCCTCCAATTATTTAATCCTTTTTGCATTACAACTCTTTTTTTAGAACCTGTCTCATTATAGCATGAGCATGCTTTATCCTAGCTATAAAGAATCTCTCTCTCTCTCTCTCTATCTATCTCTCTCTCTCTCTCTCTCTCTCTCTCTCTCTCTCTCTCTCTATCTATCTCTCTCTCTCCCCTCTCTCTCTCTTGCTCTGTGTTCTCTGCGCATACCATGCACCATACACCTAGGGCTTTAACAGATGTCTGAATTACAGTGTTTATTTTATGGTTTTCAGGATATCTCATGGGTTTCAACTCCATTAATCAGTCTTATTATTCTGAGATAGAATTAAGGCATCTTTCCTTTGATAGCCACCACCTTGGCTGCCTAAAAATGTTTCACAGATAGATTATTATATTGCGCCAATCTTCCATTTATACCATTCATTTGTAGACTGTTTGTTAAAACAGATTTCTTTTGACGTATTGTGATTTCAACAGAAAATAACAACAAATCTTTCAATAATTTTGCCTAAACTTTTTACAAGATAATAGCAAGTTAGGAATTGTTTTGAGGCCATTCTGATCACAGGCATGTATTTATGACGGGGATGATTTTCAACCTAAAGACAACTCGTAAACTGCTTTGGAGGCAATAAGATGGAGCCCTAAGATTAAAACAACTTCTACACAACAATCCGAGATTATTTTTATTAATCCTTTGCATATTATTTAATATTGCATGGAAATCTATGATTAAATTAGTTTGATTATTTTAAGCTCTTTTTAGCCAAGAGGACAGTTTTCTGGGGTAAAAATATACGAAAACCACCTTGCACCATATTGACTTGTAAGTAGAGTTTTGATCCCCAATAACGTAAGATAAAGCATCCAAGTGATGTAACATACCAATGCCATTAAGTCGACGCAGATTTCACAGATCAAGCACCCACAGACTTCCCGCTTTTATATACTACAAACACCCATGTATCATGCGCTGTAGGACCTTTCTAGTTGTAGACACCTCATTTAGATAGAGCTGTCAGAGTTAGAAAACTTCCTGAAGCTGGAAGTGCTTACATTTCTTATGAGATCTTATACTCCATTATAAATAAGGTTAGTAGTTCCCAAGGCTCAGTAGGTTTCGGACGTCTAATATTTCCATAACTAGGGAAATTAATAAATGGAATAATGAATATTTCTATATTCTACAGGATTAAGGCTGCTTGGGCCGAATTAAAACCTTTACTGTCCGAGAGTGGTCCCAGAGTTTAGAAGCCCCACAAGAGACACTCTAAAAATAGCACCACAATTTTTATGTTAACCGCTACGAGAGACCAGAAGATCTAAACTGGGATCTCCTTTAACCAACAAGCTACTCGTATCTCACCAAATGTGAAACTATTCATACACTTAACGGCAGTTGGTTGTAGATGACATCTTCAGAACAACACAAACCATTTCTCTCACAGTAAAATAACGTATAAAGTCTTCATTCAATGATTTTTTATATCTCGGATCTAATGGTCACGTGTGTGTAAAATACAGATAGATAGATACAGTTGTAACTCCAGTGTTACATATGTTAGTATGGTAACTGTGGTTTTGTAACAATCAAACCACAGTTAATAATTAGCGCAGCCGATCACATAAATTATTTAGCGGTTTCATATTTAAATCTGTAAGCTCAGATTATAACTGAGCCAGAGAAATAATTACATTCGTATATATCTTGAAAACTTAATAATATCTTGGTACTCTTAATAATTGTGTTGTGCTAAATTTTTTAACGTGGTTATAGTGCGATTTCAGAGGTCGGTTGCACTTAAATATGTTACTAGTGTTGACATATTTTCTCTCATCTAAATAGTCAACTCTATCCTCCCAAAATAAATAATACAATAATAGAATTACTTCGACAAAATTACAACAAATACAGTTAGTTAAGCCTTCAATATTACCTCACCTTAAATCAACAAATACATTCAACCTTTGATTCAAAAAGTTCTGTACCAGAAGCTAGAGTTTCATCGTGGTAATTTAAATTGTATGAGTCGACGGTAACTCAACACTAAACTCATTCAAGAATTTTGCGCTTTAAAAAGGTTAGAGTCATTCTTAAATTTTACACTGACTAAGGAAATTTTTTGAGTTAGTAGAAATTCTCATACTAGAAGTCCCCTGCAACTCTTATGTGGTGCAATCCACCCTCTTTTTTGGAGTTATAATAATTACATACACACTGAATAAGTAAGTCACTTACAATGTTGCTGTCTAGATTCAAAGATATAGGTTTTATTTTTATTTGTAAAAGCAAGCACGCATTATCATTTCTTAAATACAACCATTTTCACACTACATAAACAATTTAGGTGAGTGAAGGTAAGGGAAAATTCAATAGCAGGAATTCAATTAATACCTTACTACTACAACTACCTAAAAATAACAAAAAAACTACCTATAACTAAAAATAACTGTCAATTAATTAATACTTGTATATAATACTAGCTGTTACCCGCTCCTTCGCACTCATTTTCGTACGTGT
This sequence comes from Homalodisca vitripennis, assembly GCF_021130785.1. Classification (NCBI taxonomy): domain Eukaryota; kingdom Metazoa; phylum Arthropoda; class Insecta; order Hemiptera; family Cicadellidae; genus Homalodisca; species Homalodisca vitripennis. The sequence continues at coordinate 167,435,938 of NC_060207.1, read as the reverse complement.
ATGGCCACTTCTGGTTCGAGTGAAATATATCTCCGACGCCAATGTTAAGTTTCACTTGTTGCCAAGGACGAGAAAATATGTCAAAGAGTGTATATGTACGCTCATTTTACTTTACTCCAATTTTTTTTCTCATATGTGATTTTGCTTTGCTTCCCCGATCAAGAAAATATATGTACGTACACAGGTATGCGAAACCTGCTTTTGTCAAAAGACAACTAAGATGGGCTTTATAACAGTATTTAAATGTACAGTAAAACTTTGTCTTATATATCTCTATTACAGAACCAAACAAGCACTACTTATTTAATAGTTCAGTTAAAAGAACATTTTAGTACTTAAAAGTGGTTGTAAAAAGGTTCAAATATTCATAAGAAGTGTTGTTACTATCAAGCATCCCTTATTTTTTATGACCATAAATTAACTAATAAAAATGGTGATTAAATTAATTAAGCATATGATTGTTTTATCGTAAAGAAACGTTCACACAGAACAATTGTTCACATTTAACAGGATGTTTCGAATAATAATATTTGTTTACTATAATACAACTTTAAAGACGAGATATTTTGTGACACCGGAATGACATTAAAGTTTTCAAGATTTAACGTGCAAGTTTTTGCTTATAAATTCAAGGAAGTTCCACAAAGGATATATATTTATCTGGGTTATAGCTTTTATCTATTGTTCTATGTCATAAGAACATGATTCAATCCGAGATTTATTTAGCTACTAAACCATTTATCAACAAACGTATCACTACCTCCTACAGTAAATATTTGTAAACAGCGCTCCACAAATATCTCGTAGACAGTGTCTCTCTCTCCCCAATATTGACCCACTAAATTGGGACGCAATATTGTAAATCGCAGTCATAATGTTTATTGGCTTTAAGCCTCACTGTATATAGTTTACTGTTAATAGGAGACGAATTCTAAGGCTTAATTTCTGTTGGTTTGCATTATTACGATATTACTCTAAATTTACAAAATGTTTGTCAAATACTGTAACTATTCTCACTAATTTCTTAAAATCTAATCAAAATGGCATACACTATATAATGAACTTTTCTTTTGCAGCTTTTCAAGAACTGAATATATATATATATATATATATATATATATATATATATTTTACCTCATCCAACGATCAGAATAGAAGGTATGATGTAGTAATATCCTCTTAGTTATTGGATTATTCTAGGTTGTTACGTCAGATTCCACTTGTTCATGTATATATGAGGTAGAATAGCTCATCAAACTATTTCTTAAATTAGATGATAGTATTCGTAATTACCGTATAATATTTTATTACTAATTACAATGTATACACTTTTTGGTCGTTTTGTCAGACATGTCTTTAAGGAAGTATATTTCGTTTTGAGTGTCTAATGTGTATAATAATTCAAATTTGCATCCTTATGAGATTTAATTTAATTAATTTAAGTTATTTCTTCCAACCACCTTTACGACTAAAGAAATAACATTTAGAATGAATGCACTATGTACAAATAAACTGTGTGAATATTTTTGTCATTTTACTTATTACTTTCGTTTAAGACCACTTAAAAAAAATCATAGCCACTTTAAAGTAAAAACACAGCCAAAAGTGTAGGAAAAACTTTTAATTCGATAAAAATAAGCGTCGTTTTTCTGGTGCAATACAAATGTATTTTTCACAGAAAGCTTTAATTTGATTTTTATATTTATTTTATTTTTGATTATTTTGTAATTTACATTTTTAATATAATATTATAAACAACCTAACACTTTTTAACAATAAACTTAAATCATCTATCAAAATATTGCTACTGTATGGATGGCGAGTGATTATAATCTAAAGTTTTGCTTAACTGTTCTACTGACAAGAAATAAACAAAAGACCTTAAAATATAAGGACTCCAACCTTGCTACCCAAATCAAAAAATATTATAACTACTAAACTAAACTAATCTCTGGTGGAAGAATTCCCCTCCCCTCCACCATCTAAAAAAAGGGGAGGTTAGTTAAAATTATTATATACTGTATTTTGAGAAGCATTTATTACTATTTGTTGTACATGTGTTACTATATGTACAAAATCATTTAATTTGATTTTCAGAAGTTTGGCTGGAAGAATGTTGTTTATAAAACCAAGATAAAAATTCCAAACTGACCAAATGTTTGTTATGAAAGAGATCAAAAGCTTTGCAGCTAGCTTGATATTTCAATTTTTAATTGATCCCTTCAGTAGGAGCAAAATAAGAGATGGAAGTTTAAAATTGTCAATTATCCCCCCCCCCCCGTTAACTCCCCACTTAAGAGAAATTCATAAACAGGAGTAATTAAACTGGAATTTCTTTTTCTTTCTAAACACCAGGGGTTTATTTTATATCCCACAGCGTGCAAATGCGTGTCGAACGCGGGAGGAAAACCTTAATAAATCAGATCCCACAACAACAAGCTTTAACGTAATTGAAATATTTTATGTCGTATTTTTATAGGAAAATTAAAATATTAAGGGGCATGGTAACCTAGAGAATACCTAGAGAATGAATAGAACAAATAGTAAGTATTTAAATGGGAAGCTTTATCGTAATTGTTTCCTACAAGAAGAAAGAATAAACGTATAAATAACTCCCAAGCCAAGTTAAACTGTGACCAATATAATGTATTTTTTTCTACGGACCATAATGATATAGCTATGAAATTGTAAAGGAATTTCAATACACGTAGACTTACACGCCACGTAAGCGGATAGGTATGGCATTCACCGTTTCACAGAAGTATTTTGTATTCTTCACTTCTGATCATATTTATCAATAGATAAGTAATCAGAGCATTAACATTTGAAACCTATCACTCGCTCAAAAAGCTATTAGGAGAGCATCATAAAACGGCGATGACGTTCTAAATCAATAAGCATTAAACATAATGATTTGATTTTCGAGTTGTATTATGCTGAGCTTATAATTATATAACATTAATTATAAAACACGCTGATTTATGACTTCTATTTAATTGAATAAATCGCCTTGTTGAACATATATACATTGTTTTTTACATTCTTATTACTGCTTGTAATGTATGCGATACAATTATATAGTTACCTAAGTAAACGTCGCTTGTATTGCTAATTATAGATGTCATTGTTACCCAGTAAATTAATACAGCAATTAAACAAATTAATGGACACCAAATAAATTAGCCAATATAAAGCGTAGTATCGATTGAGGCAGTATAAAGAAAGAGGCAGTGCACAGACAGACGAATTGCTCATTTTTTTATTCTAAAATCTAGAGAGGTTTTTCTTGAACAGAGAGGAACTTATATACCTGGTTTCAAATGTATAGGACTTTTTAATCAACAGTGATCGGACAATGACGGATAGATGGACGGACATCGAGAAGATTACAAGAAGCCACTGCCAGTCCCTTAGTAGAAGAATAATATAATGAGAAAATTATATAGTGCCAACTATATTAGGATATTTAGTCCTTAAATAAATCTTGCAGGACAAGAATTTATTATTTAGTGTACTGATGAAATTCGTGTTTCTTCTTCTTAACCATAAACGGCATTAAATAAAATCTTATTTACTTTTCATTCTGGATAATTTCAATTAACAAACGGAAGGATCATTCAGTCAGAGTCTAATTGAATTTACATTTAGCTTTAGTCATCCATGAATCATCTAAAGTTGAGAGTCTATGTCGATTCTTTAGTTATCCATCGAGCTCTAGAATTCCTGTCAAAGCAAACTTCACTCTTTGAGCAGGGTTCACTGCTAGTTCTAGAACTGGTCTCTCCAACTCCTTTGACCATTACTTGCACTCAGTAATTTTCAACCAAACCAGTGATAATAAGGAACCAATTATATTTATTGTGTATTTTGTATTAGTTTCCTGAATATATCAATGTTGAAGATAGACTATAATGTACTCGTATTAAATAAGAGTATGCAATTTTTGAATGGCTAAAACCTGTAATTATAACAACTAATACTTGTCCAATAGAAACTGATGTTTGACACAACTGGATCGCGGAGAATAATATATTACCGTACTTATTGATTATTACGTAAATTAGATGACTAAAAAACTATACATTTAATTTTAATTTAAGTTTATAAAATAAATGTACTTATTTTATAACATAATAAGAAATAAAATGGTAAACTACGTAAAATTATGTTTTAACATTATCTAAATAATAGGTAAAGATTCCTAATTCAGATACCAGTTTTGTATTGTTAGACAATCAGTGATAGTGCTTACAGGTTGGAGAGCCCCCTTCATCTCCCTAAGTTTATTCTAATGCTTTTCCTTTATTGCTTATTTATAATTGATTCAAAAGAGGATAAAAAATCATCTTATGAAAAAGGCTCAGAAAGAATAACTTGAATACAACAGCTTTGCTAATGGGGGTTTACGACATTCATCACAACTTAAACTTGAAATTGGCACTTACAGCTTCGCAAGTATTGAAATTAAACTACATTTTGAAACGATAAATCCGCTAATTAAGATTAATGTAACTTTTGTACTCCATGTTCACCTAACTTGCTCGTAACTTTAGCATCTGGTATTACTCTTTTCTTTGGTTTGAAATCTATCAACATACATTGTACCTCTAGTAGCTTTATTGGATGATTATGTAGCCCAATATATTGATTAAGCCCTTAACACACTGATCGGGCTCACACTTATTAATTTTATTTGCAATCATGACGCTATAAGCAAATGTTTAAAGTCCTCTAACTTATAATAAATTTTTTAATTTTAAATAATAAATATTTTTAATAACTCATTCTATAGATTTAAGTTTATATTTAAATTTTAGCCTAATCAAGTAATAAATATTGCTTCAAATTAAGCAGTTTATTTTTGCGTCATGATGATATTTACACACAGTTAGTGTATAAGTCAATAGTAGGAATTTTAAAATGAAAAGCTTAACTGTGACAGCATTTGTTTTAGACATTGACATCAAACCACGCCTGAATTATAAGGATACTTTTTAATTATAATATTTAAGTTAATATCTTTTATCTCAATACTACCATCCTGCTGTTTACAAGCTTATTTAACAAAATAACTATTTTATCAGAATCACTCATGAACTTAACCTCTCTTTAAAACAACCCTCTCTCTGCACAGGTATTTACGGCAACTTTTAATAAAACATCCATATTCGTTATTGTCTCTTTTATTTTATATTCATTCATGTATTCCCTTATTTTCTTGTACAAATTTAGCCCTCGGTAACATCTAATTGGCACATATGCAGCTCATCATTGCTTACTATATTTACTATTTTCGATTTTAGTTCTACGATATATAATATTATAATATACAATAGTGCTTACTATAAACACAGCGTGAATATCATTAGTGCGGGTTCACGTTTTGCCCTTATCTCCTCCCACTGCCATAAAAATACAATGTATTATACATTATACATAACCTACAGAAATGTATTGGCTTTCTGAGGAACCTTGAAGCTCGGCGTTGTAACTTACAGAAAGGAGAATTCTACTTTACCTTAGTGAATGAGACAAAGTACAAAATGCTGCACTTAGTTCATGCTCTGTGCTGATCCCGTCTGTTCCCCCCAGTATTGGAATGCCCAATTATACAGTATGATTACAAAATAACAAGAGAAGTTATAGTAATACAGGTTTTATGGTATCATCTAATATCTTGTTCCAACAACTTTTAGCCTGCGTAGACTGTTATTAAAGCGGTTTCGCTTATAACCATCCTGAGTTTCAAACCTCAAGATATAGTAAGTTAAAAACTAAATTTAACATTATAAATAAATAATATTTTGTTTTATTTATAATATTCATTATTATTACTATTTTATAAGATATTTGTTTTGAATATATTTTTACAGTTCTATATGTAGTTTTTAGTTTAATATTTTGTAATTAATGTGTCAAATAGCATACATTTTTATTTTCTGTATAAAAGCTATGTTTATATTATTGTTTATTGTTAACATTAGGAAAATTTAAAACATTTATGGGAATACTACAAAATTATCATAATATACTGAATTCCATTTACTGTCATTCATTTTGTCTGTCCGTGCAATGTTATCATTCAATCCTTAGTAATTGTTAGAGTGGTAGCCAAGTCTATAGCTCGAGGACCTGGAAAAATATAATTTCTGTATGTCTATCTCTGTGTGTCTTTTCCACTGTTTCTTGAAAACAAACTGACCTGCAGATATAAAGTCTTGCATGATGCTTCATATATGCAACATCGAGTTTGATATGATTCATGTCACTTCGTGGAGTTTAGCACTTGCCATTTTAACATGTGGAGAAGTTACATATTTAGCCTAGCTGTTCGCAAGATACCTCGAGAAAGATTTTATCTGCAGACTTTAAATTTATATGAAACTTCTTTCTATAGTAAATTATTTATTGAGTAAAACATAAAAACAATGTTATAGCAATCGTCAAGAATTTAGAGCTAAATTTTCCATTCGTTCTACCATCGAAGTCCCTTCCATACGTACAATATTTGCGTTCACTCTCTCTCACTCATTCGAATTTAGCCATCACTTCCCCGGTCAGTCAACCAATTGAGAGGTCTCCCAATTGTGTGCCATAAACTCGTCTATACTGTAGAACGCAAATGACTAGAAGAATTTTCTATAATAGTGAAACTCCATAGCCCATCCGCGGGATGTAGCTAAAAGTCGAGGGTCACTCAGTAAACTGGCACAATTTCTTTATTGTTAATCAGGGAATGCTTAAATCTTCTTTGGGTCTGACTTTCGGTTGCCGGGAGGACGTCTCAACAGTTATAATAAAGTTATAGACTTGAAATTGGTCATTCTACCTTGGCGAAGCCTGTTAGGAAACACGTGTTATGAGATTGACTATTATAATTTAATATAAACTAACATGTACAGTAATGTTTTCAATGCACTGTATGATATCATATTTTTATTTTTTGTGTTACAATTTTTTATAGGAGACGATTTATTCTTTACTCTTTAACCGTAATGCTAAAATTAATTTGGTTTAAACAGTAGTAAAGTGAATACTATAATCTAACAAATAAAGGTTGAGTAAATGGTGCATTAGAGATTTTCATATGTTTTAAAACAAATTCATTAATGTACTATGTAGTGTTGAAAAACAAAACGTTTTCCTCTTAAATCTCATATGTAAAGTGGACACTAAGTATGACGTCTTAGATTTGACTGTTACGTTTCAACAATCCTTGCATAATCAGTTAGAATTCTATAGACTGTTTCTAGCTTTACGTAACGTAGTGTGTACTTTGCAACACCAAACAAAACAATGTAGTTTGATGTCCACCAAGGCGGGCACTAGCACCCCACATCATAGAGAGCCATCGACTGTACACAGTACAAATTACCGCTACTGTTGAGTACACAACTGAAGGGCTGGTCCATACCAGGATCTGACCAACTGATATTGATACTGGCTGACCCACCTTACTTTGGCTACCGATTACTTACCAACTGTTACCGGTGCTGATGTAAACTCATGATCTTTACGTTTAACAAACGTTTATCTCCAATGATTACTTTATAGTTTTAGATATATTGTAGTTATTTTGCTACAACGTGTTATTATGATGAATGTAAAAACTAAAAATACGGTTAATTTACAGAAAATATACACTTTATCTCTGACATAACACAACAATGTTTGCTGTGATTATTATGATTAGTTCTAGAACAGGTTTATCTTACATTTCCAGTTACAAAATAATATAAGATGAATTGAAAGATAAAAAAGGCTATGCTAAGACATGGAATGTGTGGAATGAAAAACTAATTGAGATAACGCAACCCCTATAGCCTTTGCGAGTATCTTAGTACTTTTTTCTTATTATTACTTAAAAGTCTCATACAGCTGACTCGAGAACAGTTGAGACAAGTGAAACTAGATACCCAAACATACTAATAATTATTCTGAGGTGATATATTTTTTGCCCAGTAATAAAAATATACCCATTTTCAACATGGTCGAATTATAAAGCATTGTAATACTCTAAACGGTTATAAGATATATATTAAATATAGTTGTAACCCCATAACAAATTAGTGTCAAAGAGCCACATGCAGGTGTAACCACCTAACACAGTAGTGTCAAAGAGCCACATGCAGGTGTAACCACCTAACACAGTAGTGTCAAAGAGCCACATGCAGGTGTAACCACCAAACACAGTAGTTTCAATGAGTCACATACTGTTATAACCGTCAGAGCTAAACAACGTTGTTATAAATATTGTTGTTAGAGCAACAATTCATATTATTGAATTTTTAACGTACATCTTTGGCAGTAACCTCATTCGCATCAAAGCAATAGCCTCACTCTATTTAATAAATGTGTTTTATGTGTAACCTAGCTAAATATAAATTAGATTTCCTTCTTTACATTATATATGACAACAATCATTTTTGTCAACATTATATAACAATTGTTAACTTATATAAATATTATATATCTCAAATTATTTTATTTTTCATAATGTATTTGATTATAATGAAGAGCTGACTTATGTAAATAAAATAAATTCAGTTTAAATGCATACTAAAATAAGAGAGGGATTTTAATACTTGGCAGATGTACACAATCACTTATTGTTGGAAAAGAAAATATTATTCAAAGAACAGTTAATTATTCAATTAACATTGTTCAATATTCTCTTTCAAATTTTGTTTTCAGAAAATAATTTACATGAATTTTTTAACCATGAGTCAGTTTGTGTGTAGTGAAAAATAAAAGAATAAGACTTAGGGAGCTCTAAAGAAGAATAGAATGTTTTTATTTTATAAATTTGATCGTCTATGAAAATATAAACCGGTATTACACTGTTAACAAAAACTCGATAAATATCTGTCCCAAAATTTGTGACCTATAATAAAGTTCAGATGGTTGCTCAGTATTATCAAACTTGTTTTCTGTGTGGAGAGCGATCAGTTTTATGTCTTCTATTGGTTACATTTCTGTTTAAACTTATTTAATACCATAGTGCAAGGATAATGGCATTTCGGACGTGTGCCATCGTACATAGCACAGCCAACACACAATAAACTATTGTAGGGTCTGTTATTCCTTTAATTAGACGTTATTCTTCTTTGTGTATGTAGAAAACAATAAAATAACCACGTCAAGTATAAATAGAAGCGATTCACTCTTGTACGGTTTGCATTAATTAAAACTCTTACACAAACTTGTTGCCAAACTATGAATTTGAAATCTAATTATAATTAGTAATTCTAAATCATTATTATTAGTATTTAAAAGTTATGTTTTATTAATAATTGAACCGTGACTATATATCCACATGTAACAAATACATTCTTTGTGATCCATAGGTACAGTAAATAAATTATTGCTATTTTTATAATAAAATTTCAATGCCGATCCGTTTAGCAGAACTAACTCATTAGTTAATGAACTTGTAGATACGTAACGACGAAGCAGAGTTTTACATTGTGTTCACAAAAATTAATTCTCGGTAACATGGAGTCACAATCCTAGAGAACAGGTTATAAAAAAGGACATTCTACTACAATACAAGCTACAGTAGCATCATTGTTACCGTTACCAGCTCCTGACATGTTTCTACCACGAGCATGTCTGTGCGGTGGTTGTTCAAAATTTGTTATAACATAACAACACAAACGAGGTCTTGGGTTTTCTCATAATACGTAACATAAAAACAACTCAATTATATTTTATAAAGTAGTTATAAGTTGTAATATTTTTTATAAACTCTACTTAATCCAGTACGAATTAAATAGTAATTTTGTAATAAGATATTTTATTTTTAAATCAATAAAATGGGTTTTTTATATTATAATCTAAGGAGTTTAAAGCAAAAATTAAATTAAACGTAATATATATTTAACATGGTATCATATTTCCATCCCCATTCAATCATAAATCTGTTAGCGTTCTATTACTGACCTTGGCACCATCTATTATGATTGGTCTATCATTGTACTATTAACATTTCACAATTGATCAAATAACGCCCTTTCTATCACCCCCTGTCATTGGTCTAACATTGTACTATTTACCATTTCACGACTGATCAAATGACGCTCCTCCTATCACCACCTGTCATTGGTCTATCATTGTACTATTACCATTTCACAATTGATCAAATAACGCCCTTCCTATCACCCCCTGTCATTGGTCTAACATTGTACTATTACCATTTCACGATTGATCAAATGACGCTCCTCCTATCACCACCTGTCATTGGTCTATCATTGTACTATTACCATTTGACAATTGGTCAAATATCGCCCTTCCTATCACAACCTGTCATTGGTCTATCATTGTACTATTACCATTTCACAACTGACCAAATAACGCCCTTCCTATCACCAATTGTCATTTGTCTATTATTGAACCATTACCATTTTACGATTGATCAAATGACGCTCCTCCTATCACCACCTGTCATTGGTCTATCATTGTACTATTACCATTTCACAATTGGTCAAATATCGCCCTTCCTATCACAACCTGTCATTGGTCTATCATTGTACTATTACCATTTCACAATTGACCAAATAACGCCCTTCATATCACCAATTGTCATTTGTCTATTATTGTACCATTACCATTTCACGATTGATCAAATACCGCCCTTCTTATCACCACCTATCATTGGTCTATCATTGTACTATTACCATTGCATAATTGATCAAATAATATCCTTTATTTTATTTGACATATAATTATATTACTGACATATTACCATCTATCATTGTACTATTACCATTTCGTATTTGAACAAACAACATCCCTTCTTTGTTTTATCCCCGTCTATCGTTGATATAGCATCATACAATCACTGTTGTATATAACTTATTGCCTATTGTATAGTCATTGTTGATCTAGTAACTTTCAATACATTCGCCTTGAGAATGCATTTAATATAAGGTGCAGATTTATAATATTTTGAAGTAAAAGAAAACGTTCTTTTTGTACAAAATTAAGTTTGTAGAGCGAAAATACAATGTGGGCTTTAATAATATATATATCGAAATCAAAACGAAAACAAGATTAACGAGTAGATCAGTAGTAAATTTGCCAAAACTTTATTGGGAAGAGATTGATTTAGCAGTAAATGTTGGAAACAATATCATTGAGATGTTTCTTCTAGCATGTGATTGAGCCCCACAATATTACTGCGGTATATAACTTTTCTCTTTTCCAATAATAGATATGGTGTATTTCTTATTGAATAATGTGGAAGTATTTATTGAATCAGTAGTTATAAAAATAATATTTTCATTGGATAATAACTCATTTTTGTAAATACTATACATGTTCAAATGTACAGTTAAATTGTTTTGCTTAGTTTTTTAGTTTGGTGTAGAATTGTATAACTGACAAAATTATAAAACTGATATGTCCGTGTCATCCGGTAGCAATAACTATTCCTGTATTAAAAAGAATTCTCATGACATTGATCTCTAACCTGATAAGCAAAGAATCTGAACATCTGTTAAATCAGTTTTCAGAAAACTGTTTAATTTAAGTAGTGACAACTCAATATTTGTAATAGAGTAGCTGACACTGATTTCCTTACACAGCATTACAGTACAGCATAGATACAATAACTAGTTTTCATCTGTTTCTAATGTCTAGTTTCATATACAAGTAGACCTTGCGCCCCTTGCGGACAGGGCTCTGATTGGTCGAGAGGGGGTCACGTGATCCAAGATGGCGGCCGCGCGCATGCGCAGAGGGAGAAATTCCCACATGTGCGGGAGAAATTCCCTCGTGTGCGGGAGAAATTCCCTCCTCACACTCTTATCCTAGTGTTTTGGGGTGATTTTGGGTGTCAAAATTGTTGTTTTTTCGGTAAAATCGGTGATTTGTTGGGTCCGGTGAGGGAGAAACGAGGGACGGAGGGAATTCCAACATGGCTGCGCCCATGTATCACGTGATCAAAAAAAAAAACCATTATGGCCGCGCCCACGTAAACATAACCTCACTTTCTTAGATGGCGGTGCCCGTGGCGCGCGCTGGCGGGAAAAATTCCCTAGGATTCCCCTCACACTACAAAATAATTATTTATATATAATAATAATATAGATAAAAATTAAGTAAGACGTTATCTGAGTGTGGTTGCGGAACACTCGTACTGTGTGTGAAACACAGTACCCAGGTTAAGCATTACCGAGGTATAGGAGTCTGTCCAGTCTGAAACTGGTTGTCACTCCACGACCCGATAATGCCCCGTCCCTTGGAAAGTGAATTTTTGAAACCAATTGAAGAATTTAAAATGGAAAGTGAATTTTGAAACCAATTGAAGTTAGAGCTGGAGTTACCTCGGGAGGTATATGTTGAACCTCCCCACGATTAACGCTCGGCACGTGGGACATGTGTGTACTCTGTCGGCACAGGTCCGACAGAGAGTATGACCGCACAGCCGAAGAGCAACCGTGGGAAGATTCACCATACACACAGGACACTCAACTTTACGCGGCTGTGACAGAGGTGTCTCCTCGGCGTCCGGGGGTGGAGGAGTGGTGTTATTACGCCTGGCATCCTCCATTCTTTCCCCAACGGATCGTAGGAAATTCTCCAAGTCCTCACGAAGCTCCCGCCAAGTTTGCGGGGCGAGTCTGATCTGTCGCCTATGGTCGGTATCTAGAAGGATGCGACTGGCCGTCCATTGCAGCTCCCGCATCAGTACTCGGATACTGTGGAGGGCCGCAATACATTCCCGCGCCTCCCAATCACTGACCCTGGGCTAAAACAGAAGAAGAAGAAGAAAGATTACATCACTTGTAAACAAGTCATAATGTACAATTCGAGTAATTCAATACCGCGTACCGTAGGCTGAATTTGTGGGAGCTCCGGTGACGGAGGTATTGAGGGGGCGTACTCTGACGACGATAGGAGCGTAGAGCCAGACTCCGTTGACGATCCGCCGGCCGGTGAGAGGCCTGAGAGGCCATCATGGAATGGTACCGGGGAGGGCGGGCGAGTCGGAGGAGTGCGTGACGGTGCGACAGAGGGATTCGCCACTTCCACGACCCTGGGCTAAAACAGAAGAAGAAGAAAGATTACATCACTTGTAAACAAGTCATAATGTACAATTCGAGTAATTCAATATCGCGTACCGTAGGCCGAATTTGTGGGAGCTCCGGTGACGGAGGTATTGAGGGGGCGTACTCTGGCGACGATAGGAACGTAGAGGCGGACTCCGTTGACGATCCGCCGGTCGGTGAGAGGTCATCACGGAGTGGTACCGGGGAGGGCGGGCGAGTTGGAGGAGTGGGTGACGGTGCGACAGAGGCGTCTACGGAACGGCGCCTCTGAGAGGTGTCATAGCTGTTATCGTCACTGCCCGCAGGCAGTGACCATCCCCAAACGCCTGTCCTCTGAACAGCTGCAGACTGTGATTGAGACAGCAATGCAGGCTGCAGTGAGCTGATCTGTACATATACATACACCCTCAGATATGCTATTTATCACACATCCGTAAATTGTACTTTCAATTGATGGAACTAACCCTTTGATCCAGACTAGTTTCATCCCAGACCTCCTGCGGCTCGTTCAGGCGATCCAGCAGTTCCGTGATCTCCCTATCGTGCTCTTGACTCTCCGCCCGGTCAAGAGCCTCGACAAGGTCGGACTCTGCAAACATCTGTAAAACACGAGGAGAATCATCAGTGTACGCCGCTAACCGTTCAATATCGGTACATAGATGAGAGAATGGTTATTACCTGCCCAAGATCCTCGTCACAGAACTCCATGTAGTCCTCCACACGTCTCTTACAAAAGAAAACAAACCCGTTAGTCATAAATTCCTTAAGGTAGTACATACGTAAAGTGTAACACGTAAAATATCACAGTAAAACTCACAATAGGCCTGAAACGGTGAGGAGCCAACGAAAAGACATCCTCTATCACGCAGATAGGTCGCGCCGTCTGCAAATAATACAGAGGATATAAAAATTGAAAAAACCTGTCATATGACGAAAAAAAAAACAACATTAGTACTATTTTACGTACCGTAGTGGGAATGGGTACCGGTTCACTGCGGGGTCTGGCGGGGTCCTAAAACAATATTTATAAGTTATGCGATACATGTGCTAGACAACAACAACAACAACAACAACAGAAAACAAACACGAAACAAACACTCACTTCCTGACCTCTGCGAGACCACCCGCTCACCGACCAACCTCCACGCGATGTCGATGGTCGAGCCTGCAAATAATTCTGTATCAGTAATAGATTTCATTAAAGTGTAGGCATAACGGTGTTGGATATAAACGTACCAAGTCTATGGCTCCATCATCGTTCCCTGTCCAACCGTTTGTAGACGCCGTCGAGGGTTGTTCCTAAACATTAATCGAACATTACTAAATACATCAGTAAAACAGTATAACATTTACATGAAATTATTGCATGACTTACGTCTTCACTGCCGGCTGATACCACACTCAGGAGTGCGAGAATCAACAGCAACACTGTAGTGTTCCCGATCCTGGCTCTAGGGGCACAACACAGTACTCCCAGCATGACCACGAACATGGTGGTGGCCATGAGGAAGCAGACTATGGCTAAACGTTCACAGTCGGACATGATAGGAAAGTGCAGGATACACACGCGTCCTCTGCTTATATGCAGCCGGACCGCATCCTGTCACATGTGCTGGTACAAGGTGACCTTCGTTCCACACCACCCATGAGGTCAGGTCTTAGGCGCGTTCTTTTTGTTAACCGAGAGCATCCCCAGTAGGCCTAACCTCTCGGGTGATGAGCCCCAACCATCGCTCATCACAGGTGGTAGCCATTCCATGACAAATTTGCTACCTCCCAACATATTTTTTTTGTACCTCACCAATGACAGGACTTCTCAACTCAATGCCGAAACCCTGTCTCTCGGTGAGATACGTTTTATTTTATACTTTATTTTTTATTTTTTTTATCCTCGCGAGTGTAACAAGTAACTTTACTCGGAGAAGCCTTTCAATGTAACTCGTAAAACACTCGCAAAGACTTTTTTTATTTTTTATTTTTATTTATTTTACAGCATCTAGAGCGAGGTACATACCCCTGGACTTACGGAGTTTAGGCCTGCCATAGAGGTATCTGTCACACACATACACACACACACAACTGCTCCCGGTCTTACGGAGTTTAGGCCTGCCGTAAGAGCAGTTGAAAGCCCCAGGACTTACAGAGTTTAGGCCTGCCTTAGGAGCTTACCACTCACTCACCCCACCCCGCTCTAGAGCTTTTTTCAAAGCACAAGCATAAGTGAAGCCACTATTATGTTGAGGCAGAATACAGTGAGTATCGGAAACGATTGCTTCCTGACTTTCAACTACATTTCTATCAACTACGTTATTATGAAAGCTGGACAGAAAGTTGACCTTTTCAAGTCCTTTAGTATATACAGTAGCAAAGGGTTTACAAAGAGCGCGTATCAGCTCCTCATCGTACTCTATACCACCCTCCTCCCACTTGATGTTGTGAAAGTGGCGCTCCAGCCACCGAACGGTTCTGGCCATTTTAGAATTTAACTCCGCTTTATCGTATGGAGGCTTGAATACGATGTGTGCACGAAAGAGATGACTGATTATTACAAACTCTTTTACAATAAATCGATTGTCATTATCTTTAAAAGCGTGAAACTCAACTATCGCCTCCATTTGGCCACCGTTTGAAAAGTTCAATTTCGAGAGACAGCCTGTGAGCTATGCGACTAGGGAGGAGGTCACTGTCACTGTTTTCAATTGCGGTTTTAACAGGCTCCTCAATCAAGAACAGGTCTCTCAATACGATGTACATCAGTGGGATGTTGGCAGTGAACTGATCCCACTCGTGCTTGTTAAGAGTTAAAGTATGCTCCCCGTCAAAGAGAAACACGTGCATACGGCCGAAAACATTTGTGACCTTGATATCCTCCTCCTCCGTGTCTGATTTAATATAAAATTTGGTTTTATTCTCCAGAGCCAGGGTTACGGAATTGAAGTGTTGTGAAAACTCGTTAAACACATCGAATGACCAATAAACGCAACCCTTCTTACCCTTAAACAGTATTCCGAGAGAGTCACCCCGGTTTTTAACAAAACCCACAATCACACACTTTGAAAGATCACAATCAATAAAATAAACAGACTTAAGAAAAATTCCCGTTAACGAGTTTATAGGCTCTTTGCGTCTTGGGATCCTCGTAGGCTCCAGGTCCATAGCCGTTGATGGGTCCTCCATGGTCTCGGTCTCGGTCTTGTATGACCGTACCTTCCACAGTACCCCTTATATACTTTAATCCTCCGAATTTAGACCAATCAGAGACGCGCTTATTTTGACCAATGAGATTTTTTAGCAGGTGGTTCTTCCCCCTCCACCTCCTCCTCCTCCCGTTCGTATGTGAGAGGATCTATCAAAAAAGAGACAGTAATTTTGTCACAGCCCCTCACATCCCAGGCGTCGCCATGGGATGTTAAATTATCACAGTCGATGTTTTTACACCCTTTAAATACCCCGTCCTTGTACAAGCAAGCGTGTACATACGCTTTGATACCCTTTTTATACCCATTCAGCTTCACATCATCCTCTCTGCAAAATCTAACCCTAATTCTGTCAAAACCCGTCACATCATAAAACGCGCTATTAGGTGTGAAATTAGCACAGTCGAGGTATTTACATATCTTCATCTTTCCGTCCTTCCACAAGGAAGTGTACACTCCAGCTTTTATACCCTCTCTATACCTATTTAGAGCCTGTTTAATAGGATTATTCTCCCCCTCCCCACCGTAGGCCTCGGGGTCATCGTCTACCTCAAAACGAATCTCAATTTTGTTAAAATCCTTAACATCGTAAAAGCTGGCATTGGATGTAAACTGAATGCAGTTGAAGTATCCCAACGATCTCATCTCTACTCCTTCCTTATGACCGCGAATGTATAGCCCCATCGTTGCGAGAGTGTTCAACACTGGGTAGGTAATGTACATCGGCGTAGGAGTCGCTCAATTTATACCTAACGATCCCCACCACCAACACCACCACCACCACCACCACTATTACATCATACGTTTTACGTTACCGGTAAGCAGGGTGTACGCCATGTGGGAGTCATGCAAGAGGAGACAGTACGCCGTCGTGTTTGCCGGAAAATTATTTTTCGCCTCAAATTCCAATCTCACGTCTACTGGTCCCGACTTGATCGAATCGTTCTGTTTAGAACAATCAATCACATAGAGCGGTGCGCGGGACTTGAATTTTTCAAAATCAACGGTAGGCGCTCCCGGTTTCTGATAGTACGAGCTTTGGAATCTTGTAAACATCTCGTAAAAAATGCACAAGTCACCGTGGACATTGTCGTAAGGATAATATTGCGAATTCAAATACAGTCTTACATTTGTCAGGTCGCAACGGTCAAAAGAAGACGCATCCTTTTTCAGATCATTTTTTCTTCCTGTCTGAAATGCCAAAACAACGTAGCGGGGTTTCTCAATTTGAGAACTCGTTTTTATCGTCCAACTCTGACGAGTCGTTTGTGGTAAAGAGGGGTATTCGTGAATTTCCCAGGACCGAAACGGCAGGTGAATCAGAGTATCTTTCTCAATAACACGCAATAATTTCAATTTGTAACTGTCGGATACAGTAATGTGTGGAACACGCCAGTAGAGCGAGGTTATTTCAAAGTCGAGGTTAACCGCATCCGTGCTTTTGACCGCGTTAATGTCGGTAGCCGACCTCAAGATAATCAGTTCCTGTCTGACATTGACCACGATCTTTTTATAATCCTCGGCAAAACCCAGCAACAGTTTTAGAGGCACTGAATATGTAAATTCACTGGCCTGACCGGTTTCACCCGGACCTAGCCAACATGCATTCAAGAGACCAGCCTCCTCCTCTTTCCTGATGGAAATCAGTCCTTTTATTGTACTTGTAATACCTACATTTTTCACCCTGTCAACCTCTATACCGCCGATCTCGTACCTTATATCGTCGAATAAAAATGCAATAGCGTTGTTTATTAATGTAACACTGGCCGCGGCCCCATCCGCCTTCTTGGCACGCACTTTTCCGCTGATGTGTAAACTGCTTTCGAACGGTGCTGTAATTATATCCTGTTGACTGATTGGAATCCTGATTTCGTCGTTATTCTTTAGAGTTGACGAGGCGTACGGTTTGTGAGAGTGAAACTCCCAACCGGTTATCGCCTCATCGTACTCGACGGCCGATTCTATCGATAGCAGAGCCATACTTAAAACCCAGCGATCTAATAAACTTGATGTTCTTAGGTGTTAACACCGCGGTCTTTTGTGATCGAATGAGGGGAACGGTGTACGGCACTTCTCTAAATACTAGGCCCATTGCCGTTTCCTTATGTGTATACGTAACGATAACGGTTCGTTTCTAAAGTTTATCAATTCACCGGTCTGGTCTTTGAGAGAGACAGCTATATTGTTCACCCTACGGACGTTCACAGGTAAATAGATGACTGTGCTCGGTTTCTCGACTATTTTATACCCTGGAGCGACTTCAGGGTAAAACTCATGCAGCACGTGTCCTTCTACACCGTTTTGAAAGGATCCTCGGGCGATATTACACTCAACACGTATCGTGTTTACCGTCATAATACTGACGGGGAGGTCGGACATGTGGACTCTATTAGGCTCGAGCATTTTCGCGGTGAAACCTAGTACAGGAGCTAGGGATCCCGATATTTCGAAATGTATCGCTTCACTGCACGATACTTCGGACCTTAGAGTGTTATTGTTTGCCTTAAGACTGAACGTCACGCCTCCGTCAATGTGCGACTTGATATATTCTTCGATGTTTTCAATTTCGTACGACCCTTCATCTATTACTATCTCTTTACCGTTTCCGTAGTGAAACTTGTCATTTACACCCTTTTCAATGTTCGGAATTGTATAGTACGTGGACAGGTCAATTAGGCCGATTTCGTACTCCCCATCGCTCAAATCCATTGGTGGAAAGACCTCACAAGATACGTACGGGGCCACACCGCTAAGTGAAAACATTATTTGCTAGAAACTTCAAACACAAGTGTCCGCAGACTACTGAGTCATCAGACTGTTTACGCTCATAGTTATACTGTACACTGACACCGGACCCAAAGTAAGATACGAGTTCTACCGGCGGTCTCAGATTACCAAAACTGTCAAAGTAGTACACTCTATTTCCTAGTTTCTTATAACAGACCCAGTGCGTTCCTTCACCTCGTGAACTGTCCAGATTTACTATGGCCGACTCGTACAGCCGCGGGGTCTTGGGCAGTGTGTCCCTCATGTATACACCTCGAAAGTTCGGAATATCGAGTAACCTCGCGTAACGGATCAATTCGTGGTTTGTTAGAGGTTTTATCGGTATCGAGATTGTTGTTTTTTTTTTTTACAACACCTCTTCCTTTTCCTCACCCCACCACCACCTCCCCTCTTTGGGTAAGGTTTCAGGTAGAGACCTCGCCCTTTTGACTTACCCCTCCCTCGCTTTGTCTTTGTTTTTTTCTTTCTCCCACCCCCAAACGCTGTTTTAGCTTTCATGGCCGCAGTCACTGCTAAGGCCGCAGCCTTTTCTCCTACACTAGCGTCTCCTGATTTCACCCTTTGCCAAGCTCTTCTGGCCAATTCTTTGTCGGCCTCTCGCCGGTGTTCCAAATCCGTATATTTCGAGTACGCTATATCGTGGATTCTACAGAATTCGTCCAACTTATTAATACCCTTCTCGCCACGTGCAAGTCTCTCAGACAATCTTGTGCCGGGCCCGCAGAAACTGTAGTTGGGAAGGTGTAATTCAACTGGTAAAGCGTCAACAGCACGATTTATTATGGTGCCTACAGCGGGCAGTGCGTTTCTCAGCGCGCTGGTCACTATACCTCTGCCCCGCTTGACAGCTCGTTTCACTCTGTTTGATTTACGCTTGTGATTCGCCATTTATATACCGTATCACTTTATACAACTGTTTGAGTAGCGATTCACGCACACAAGTAATCTGCAGTACGTCGAAGATGTCCGCCTCGGATTTCGTGACAGTACCGGTAAACTCGTCAAACTCCAGCACGTAACTGTCTGTTATAAAGTAAATACGACCGTTTATATACCTGAATCCACCCTTTATAGATCCTGGAACACCTGGGAGTACGCTTGAGGTCATCCCTAACATGGTGCCTGTGAGGGTGCATTCGTTCAACTCTACGACAAACTTGTCATCGACAAAGAAGTAGGTCTTACCCATATTACTGTTTAACGCTGCATTGACTTTCTTAATTCTGTTATGTACGATTCTGCTAATGGGTCTTTGATTGGACAGTCTAAGTGACGGGTAATCTATAACGTATAAAGTCCTGTCCACAATCATGACTACGTCTCCGTCCGGTCTCTGGTACACGGCTGAGACATTATTAAAGTTCGACGGTAAGAACGTCAACCACTCTGTAATTATCAGAGGATTGGTAAACTCTTCACGCGTTCTATGGGCTTCGTTCAGGCTGAGTATCCAAACGTATTTACCGTAAAACGCGTACAGTCTGTTTCTCACTACTAAGAACGTGTTGAGTTTGTGCCGTAAATTACAAATGTCCAATTCTGTAGGTGTAGGCGTGGTAGGCCTAGTGGTAGTTGATGTTGTTGTTGTCGTAGTAGTAGTGGATGTTGTAGTGGATGTTGTAGTGGACGTGGAGGAGGAGGAGGAGGAGGGGACAGGCGGTCCGTACAAAACCTGAATTGCAAGCTGATCGTCTCTGTCCAAATCAAATTCGTACAAGTTGTTGATACCCGATGGCTGGTAATAGGACGGAAACATTACGGATCGTAACACAGACGAATGCTGAAGACCGAGAGCATGGCCTATTTCGTGGACCATCACTGTAAAGAACGAAGTCTTCTCCGGTGCGGGTATATTCATTGTAAAGTCCCAGTCCTCTTCGAAATCAAGGTGTATATCCGATTGGTTCAGCCACGGTCGAGGGAGAAAAGCGTGGCCGAGAACACCGCCCGGACCGTCAAAATCGTAACTGCAAGTGCTTTTAAGGTAGTACGCCACGTGTTTCTTAGGGGAAATCACTACCATTATAGTGGGATTACTGTAACTTCTACGGAATTCGAGAGCAGAGTGCTTGGAGTACAAGGAAAACGCTCTCTCAACGATGTTGGCATACTGGATGCCAGAGCCAATCATGTTCCACGTGACCCGAGTTGAGTTCCATTTAACTAATGGGTTCACGGAAAACGGGGCTATGCCTTCGTCCGAGTTACCGCATCTGGGTGTGTCCATCAGCTTCAGCGTCTCCTCGTTTTCATATCCGGTCACCTGTAGGCCGAACGTCTCCTGAAACCTCGTAATGGCGTCCTTAATATTGTTAGTCAGCGATGTTTCGTTGCTGTTGAGATAGCCGTATTTCTCCAAGTACAACAAAGTTTTATTAGCAGCTATCAGAGGAGCTACACACAGAATTAATACCGAGAACCGCATCTCGCCAGGTTCTAAAGTAAACTGACGGTAAAAATGTCAACAACCTACTTATATCTCGATCTCACCACCCTGCTCACCGGGTCTCTAAAGTATGGGTTGACAATGTTGAACCTGATCCACTCGTCTTTATCGGTTAAGTGTATAGCGTCCAGCGTCGGAGCCAGTAGTTTGTACATACCGTAATAGACTTCGCTCAGTACTCTCACTAGGTAATTCACGGTCACCGCGTCACTCATGTCGGTAGGATCTCTCAGATTAGTGATTTTACCGGTTTGCGCGTTCCAATCTTGCACCGCTCTGGTCATGGCGTGTTTTTGAAAGTATTTGAGATTAACAGCTTCACCCTCGTATAGAGGCTCTTCAATCTCGCTCAGACGCTTATGTCCAAAACTCCAATGCCCGTCTTTGCCCATTTGGGGTATACGACTATCTACATACCGTTTAGTCGTAGCGTCCTTAGGCTCGACTGGCCATCCAACGCTGCAGAGTCTGAAATTATTGAAAGTAACGGTAGAATCTCTAATACTCTTCATAGGTGTAAGAGTATGTAGTTGTGACAGAGTGACGGCATCGTTTAATCCTTCACCATCGCTCAGGTTGATTATTCTTCTCTTTTTAGCGTCTATTATCTCAGTATCGAACGTTAATGTTCTTTTATTTAGCGTTCGCAAATTGACGGCATCCGCTTCGTTCGTAGGGTTAGCTACGTTAGGTATTCTGTTATTTCTGGCATCGAGTTTGAGTGTCTTGAGCATAGACCGGGTCATATCTGTTTTAGTGCCATTTAATTTCTTGTCCAAGGTCTGCAGGTTTATAGCGTCTAGACTCTGCTGGGCGTCGGCCACGTTACATAACCGCTTGCCCTTGATATCGTAATCACCGTCTACCGTTATGCGAAACCCGACCCCAGGAGGGCCTCTTTTACCGGTCTCGCCACCGGTGCGACCAAACTTGTCCACGCTCATTTTGAAACTGTAATCTAAGAGAACATCCTTTACTTTTTATACCAATGCTCTATACCTGGAATTTCCTCTACCACGGATGAGTTTCAACTCCCTCAACTCTTCCACGATGTTTATAATTTCGTTTTTATGACCCGTATTACCCGCCTCAGCTGAACCTATTAAAACCTTTAATCTCTCACACAATTCATTCGGATCGTCGTAATACACGGGATCAGGGTTTGACATGTCCTTGAAGCCTTTGCCCGAGTAAGCTTTGGGAAATAGTTTTGAAATGACAAGTTCGTATTTTGTCGATTTGTTACGGTTTATGGTACTTTTATAATTGTAACCTCTTTTGTGAGCGTGTGTCCTGTTCAATATATCCTTGTAAGTGACCAAATCAGTTTCATCGTAATGTAACGGTGCGCGTTTAAAGACCAATTCGTACAGACCTTTCGTAGGTTTGTAGTACACATCATCTATGACTATACTGCCGTTACTATCGAAATTTAACACTTTGTTTCCAATCATTAGTGTGCCGTTATCATAGCGTGGTCCGTATATGGAATCAATCTTTCTTTGACTGGGAATGTCCTTCATCAGTGACTTCATGTACTTGACTGTAAGTGCATTTTGGAATGTGTTTTCCACCCATTGTGAAGCCTCTAGTTGTCCTTTAGCGGTGGAAAGGATATCGCTTGCTTCGGGTAAAG
Organism: Homalodisca vitripennis; assembly: GCF_021130785.1. Classification (NCBI taxonomy): domain Eukaryota; kingdom Metazoa; phylum Arthropoda; class Insecta; order Hemiptera; family Cicadellidae; genus Homalodisca; species Homalodisca vitripennis. The sequence continues at coordinate 167,412,820 of NC_060207.1, read as the reverse complement.
GTGGATCACTAGTCTCCAGCACTTCGTCGTCCTGTAAGTAAGCGGGTACTCTCGGAGATGATGTTACAGCGGGAGAGAAGAGTTCCTCTTTTATCTCCTGCTGCTCTTCCTCAGGTTCGATTTTTATATTTTCGGAATTCTTGGTTTTCTTTCGCAGTTCAGACAGGAGTGGTTTGTACTGGTTTTCCAGACGTATCTCGGTAGACAGAGTCCCTTGTTTAAACTCCTTATACTTTCGCCTGATGGCCGTTCTCAACTTTGATATCTCGGCTGTAAGCTGTTTCTCGTTCCGCTCCATTTTTATCAATGATGTCACCATCTGTCCGTTTAACATTTATATACGCTTTCCTCATTTGCTCAAAAACATGTGATACATCAATACCTCTGCACTCATCGTATCTTGGAACGAAATGAACCTTCACTCTGTCGTCAAATCTTACCTTCTTCTTGTTTGGCTCCATATTGCACACTGACCGTGTCCGTGTTGAGTTGACACTTTTAACTACGGTAGTTCGACTTGTCTGAAAAACATTGCGCGTTTCTTGTGTTTTCTAAGGTAGTGTATAATGTCACCAAGTGACGCTACCGTACCCAGTTTCCTGAAGTAGACTGATCTCGGTATTTGCACTTGCGCTCGTGATCTAAATACAAACGTTCTCTTCCATCCGTCTCTCCACTGCGGGATCTCAGCCACCGTGTACTTGTCATTCTCTACTGTCTTATCCATGTACTCTTTTAACCGAGCGATAGGGTTCCTCACCCTACCGTGTATATGGATCAGGTATGAGTTGAGTAGCCAGAACTCACAAGGATTGGCTCCTGTAAATCTCCTCCACGCCTCAAACTGATCACGGTTTGTAATACTATACACTCCGTCCATCAGACTTATTCCGAACATTTCACAGTACATAGGGACAGTTGGTAAGGCCACCTTTAGAAATTCTGAAGTAAAGAGGCTCTGGCACAGATTATTTACAGCCGCAAACTCTTTGTTTCTCTCGCCTCTCGGTAGTCCACGTGGGACCGGCCCGTACGCCACGTTATAGCTGATGTCGCTGTAGCATTTCGAGGCCAGTGCTTGTCTGTAGATTGTAACGGGTTTCCTAATAGGTATAGTTCGCTCCGTGAGAATGATGCAACGTGAGGTGTGTGGGACTTTACAAGCGTACTCCAACATCTTTATACAGACTTGGGCAAAGTATATACCGCCGTGTGCGTTTCTCAACGGTACAAGCTTACCGAATTGGTCTGGAAACGGTCTGAATCGGGACAAGAGGTTCTGCGATTCCCGCACAGTACACTTTAACATGTCTTCGTGGTATACAACGAGTTCAAACGGTACACCTTTCTCCTGGCTCTTTTTCAAAAATTCTATCCAGATATCGCGGTTATAAAACCGTTCGCTGGACGAAATCATTAACAGAATTACAGGAGGAATGGTTGCACTGTACTGTCCTTGGCGTTTGTGTCTCCAACACCTTCTATTGAAAAGGAAACCGTGTGGTGGTCGTCTGCTACAGTAATTACCGCAAAATTTTTTCTTGTCCGGGTAGTACCACGTACACAGATTTGAGTTGACTTTGTGGAGTCTCTGGTCCGAGAACCCTCTGATGTCGTTATAAGTGTAGATCCTCACCATTATAGATCTTGAACAAAACTGTCTATACCTACTCGGTACCTCCCTTTATCAATGTCATCGTCCTTGCTAATGACGATAAAACCGTGTTTGTCCTTCCACGCCATACTGCACAACTGTTTGAATTTTTCAAATCTCATATCGGTATTGACGTGATCACTGTAAGCGTGGTGTAGATTCATATCATCCTGTTTGAAGAGTATTATGAAATTTGCATTGTCTCTGACCAGCTGTTTCGGTACGTGACTGTAGGTTTGACCGAGATAGAATGTATCTACGTTCTTGTGCCTCCCCATAGCAAAGTAACTGCGGATATTGCCGTGCTTTTCGCAAGCTATATCGTCAAAAATCATCAAAGAGTTTTCCTTAGCCTCGTCCGGTTTAATGACCAGGGAGCTATCGTCGTACGCGAAATACCCTACTTCCTTCGGTATCATTTTAGCCAGTAATTGATACTTTGGTTGGTACAATGACTTTGAAAATACGTACACATTCTCGAATCGTAATCCGTTCGGATCGGTGATCAGATTGAATAACACGTTTGTTTTACCACAGTTTGAAGGACCTACAATTAAACCTCTTATCGAGTCTGGTAAAAGCGGACCGTTTTTGTTTTTGCGACTTAAACCGCTACCTATATACTCGTCCATGTTGTGGACGTTAAACGTCGTGGCTTGCTTTACGAGCTTCATTTTGGTAATGACGGTTCCACGGTATTGCATCATGTTTTATAATTTACTTTCTTTTTTTTAGGTTTAATAATATCTTTGGAGTTTACCCAGCTATTGTGAGTATCGTCAAAACCACGCCACCGCACCAAGACCTTGGAGCCTTTCCGCCGGAGTACTTTATCAACGAGATAGGCATTTCCTGTTGCGGTTCTTATCAGTTCCTGTTCATAGAAACCGCCTTGCAAAATGTCACCTCTTATGTCTTGTAATATATACGTTACAGGTTTTGTAGGTTTTATCGCAAATATTGTAAATATTTCATTTGACCAGTTGGGTAGATATCCTTTTTTAAATACACCTTTGTATTTGCTAATTCTAACCTGATCGCTTACACGGAATTTGGGATTTTTTGTTTTAACCACTTTATTATGTTTATTTATGCGGGCGAGAATCTGTTTTACGTGTTTTCGTCTAACATCTTTTGGTTTCATACCGATTGTCCTGTGCACACTACTGTTGTACTCCTTGACTATGTCTGGTAAAATACTTAACCACTCGTAGCTACCGTGTGCCGTAAATCTCTCGTACATTTTTTCTTTCAGGGTTCTGTTTAGACGTTCCACAATAGAACTTTTCAAATGTGATTGGGTAGAGTAATGGTTAATGCTGTGTTTGTTTAAAAGTTTTTTAACGTGACTGTTGTACCATTCTTTACCGTGGTCCGTTTGAAAGTTTTTCATCTTGTGTTTAGACAGTATAGATTCTAGTGCATGCGCGACTTCAGCGCCGGTCTTGTTCTTTATAGGAACGGCAAACGCAAATTTTGAGAAACAGTTTAGCATCGTCAGTATATACTTGTAACCTCTGTTTACTCTCGAGTAAGGTATCATCTCTACAAGGTCGGCTTGATACAGGTCATTAATTCCTTTCAGCGTAACCCTGCGTCTGGGGTAATTACGCCTAGCCGGTTTGTGCAGTTCTTTCGCTATCGCGTCCATTTTGTAAATGAAGAAAAGATAATCTGTATACCGGTATTTATATTCGTCTAAGTGGTGTGGTTTGGAACACCCACATCGAACACTCGCATGCTCGATGCCCAGGTTAAACAGTATTTGATTTTGAGGGCCAATCCAGAAGTAACTGGTTGTCGCCCTGTGATCAAATACTGTCCCATCCCTTGTTGCTTAGACGGTTTAGCGGAGGCAGTTGCATTTACCTCTCCACGCATTTTTTAGCAGAGACCTTCTGCAAGTCCTACAGCGTAATGTCCTGTCTAGATGTTCAATATCATCGCTAGATAGCGAAAAGTAATATACATGTTCCGTATGGATCAAAACTTCCGGCTCTAGCGCAAGGTTTCTTTCCGTACCGAGAAGGTAACTGTTGGGGGTCATACGGTATCTTATCAAATGGATAATGGAGGCGTTGGGGCGTAGACTTTCAAAATACATCCGGAAGTAAGGTTCTAAAGCCAGACCTGTGATGGCACACGTTAGGTCGCAGTAAGAGTGTGAACCTCCAAGTGGTGTGTACAGTACACACTCAGCACTGAGGCAGTCATATTTACCGTGCTCCTCCATGAGAGCGTCCATGACCGTTCGTGGTACCTCTAAATTCATAAGGGCACGGAAGTCATTACGGAACTGCTTGACCACGGTTTTTTTAGCGAGGTCAAACAGGGAGTGTGGCTGGAATGGTCTAGACTCGGCCATGGTTTGAGTTAGAATGAAACACTCGCACCTCCCCGGCGACATTGACTTGAGGTCATGTGACCTCTCCCTTCCATAAAGCTCTCGCGTTCTGTAACGCAGTCAGTCAGTTACAATGTTGGCAACGGTGCTGGTGGTATTGTGGCAGTACCTCGCCAAGGAGCTACCGCCTCCACCGCCACCGCCTCCTCCGCCACCGCCTCCACCGCCACCGCCTCCACCGCCACCGCCTCCTCCGCCACCGCCTCCATCGCCGACCGCTAAAGGTACGTAATACTTGTTTCAAAAGTTTACTAATGATTTTCAATCAGATAGATACTCAGAGTATCGGATTTTTTTTCAGCATCAGGGTCTCGTGTCCCTTTCGAGGGACCTATAGAAGACTACGACGTCGGGTGGTACTCCGACGAAGAGGAGGACAATGCAATGTTCTTGAAATACTTGGAGGCTGTAGGTAAGTCCTTAAGATAGTCTCTCTCTAGGTCAGGCCGTGCCAGTGGGGTACCTCCAGGGGTTCTGTCGTACGCACAACATTCAGGTCCCAGGGCTTACAGAGTTTAGGCCTGCCTTAGAGACCTTCATTCGTGACCCCAGGGCTTACGGGTTTTACGCCGGCCTTAGAGGTCTCATTCACACACAACATTCAGGTTTACGGGCTGTTAGGCCGCGCCAGTGACCTTCATTCGTGACCCCAGGGCTTACAGGTTTTACGCCGGCCTTAGAGGTCTCATTCACTCGCGCTTCCAGAACCTCTGAAGCTGTCCGGGGCATAGCCTTGTCATGTGCAAGTCTTTAAAAAATCAATATATGGAACAGGACTCACGCTTGCGATTGGTGACGGTGATAGTGGGGAGTATGAGGCTCGTGCGTCTTTATAAGTCAGTCAGTTAGTTAGTTAGTTAGTGTCAGCATGTCAGATGAACAAAGAGTTATTACCTTGACTTTGAAAAAGTTCACTGATATGTGGAAGGCGGGTCTGTGAACTTACGGAGGATCGGAGGAGTGTACTTAGAATAGCAGAGGAGATGCGAGCGAATCGACTAATGGGATCAGAGTGTAGTTACTTGTAAGTTTTTAGCCTTTTACTGTAACCGAATGGTAGAGTTTCATACTTACCTTCGTGTTTGCGTTTTGGTCCAGTCACTTTAAACATTTTAGTCTCTTCTACGGTAATTATGTTTCTGTCTTTAGTACGCCTAATGCGGTTCTCAGTGATCTCTAATGATTGCTTGCTTTCAGAAAGTACCATTTCTTTTAATTTAGAAAAATTTAGTTTTTCACTAGTTTTTAAATTTAGAGTAAGGCCTTTTATTTTACAAACTTCAACTAGTGCGTTTTTATTAGTGGACCAAACAAGATAGGCATAAGTCTTGGGGCCTCCGGAAACAAATTCTACTATGTATGAGTCCTGGACCATAGTCGGCCAACTCGTCGGTCATTTCGCCCAAGTAGTCCCCTGTGGGGACACTGTACGAACCTTCCTTACGTATGTACAATACACTATCGGTATCATAGTAAAGTACTTGTTTGCCTATTCGATCTAAGTAACTGTACAGCTTAAGTCTAGCGTGTGCGGTGGTGAAGGCCGCGAGCACAACATTTACGGTTCGCAGGGATTCACCGACTTCGTCTATGTTCTGCCAGTTAACAAGGAGGACCTCTTCGTTAATTTCTTGAATGACGTTTACTTGTGTCCCGGGACTTGTTAGTAATTTAAAAAACTCGTCGGGTTCTCTAATGATGGAAGTTTTAGTTTGGTTCTCCCTCTGTCCAAATTTTCCCCAAAACGAATTTAGCATCAATTTTGCGAGAGAGCGAAGACCCCCGTTTTTTTCAATTTTGGAAGGGTCGAGTCTGACACCTTCGTGTTTATAATAATTTTGAATATACACGGCTTTATCCTCTTCTGTGAGGCACCAGGAGGGGTAGCCCGATGCCTCCTGTTTAATTTTTAGAAACTTATTTACAAAATCGGTAAAAAGGCCACCGTCTTCGTAAGTAATGATTTTATAATCCCAAAGCTCGTACATTTCTAAGATGGTATACCCCTTCTCTACAGCCTTTCTCATTTCCTGCATCGTCCATGTCCCTGTCAATGCTCTTTCTTCGGTGCTATGATTACAGTCTGTGTTTAGCATTTCTAGACCACATGTACGGCATAAGACAAACATTAATTTATTGTTCATACGTGTAGGGAGGACGGGGTGGTACAAATTTAGCGGAGGCGATACTTTACATTTTAGGAGTCCTTCGGCCTCCATGCCTCTTTCTCTACACTCCTTGTCACCTACAAAGATTTTTGGATGGGATAAAACATAAGGCAAAAACTTATTGACAAACGGGTACAAGGAGCAAACGTCTACATACTGAATTGTTTCCCCGTCCTCGCACTTGTGGAAGGTTTTAGCATTACCTGTCCTTCCCCCGAAGAAGGCATCTCTGGGATTGAGTGGGAGTGTGTTTAGAATGGGGAGAGAATTTAGATAATCCAATTTTTGTTCTTTCTTTATTTTATTGAATTCACACTCCCACATTTCAATAACTTCGTATCCGGAATTTTGGAGTTTATCTATTTTGGATTTGGTTCTCTCGAACCTTAAGTGCAGGGAGTCTGAGGGATCATCGGGCAAGGATGCTTCCCTATCGTATCTGAAACATTTTGGGCACCCATGGAAATAACAGCCCTGAAATTCGTATACGCGCTCCCCGTCAAAACCGTCTACTTTCATACCGTCAATTTTTACTTCTCTTTCCCGTCCTGCGTGTTGGATCCTAATACCGCGTTGGTCTTCCTCCCAAGTAAGCCATTGTAAAGCAATAGGCGATTGGTTATCAACCATACGGTATCCGTTCTTTGGGACTAGACCAATAGTGTTGGCTTTGAGAAAATTCCGTCTAAAAACCAAATTACAGGCGCTGGCTATGGTGACGGCTTCCATGAACGGGTCTACGTTACATTCTTTCAAAAACATGTTTCTAAACTTAATACACGCTTGCGCCAGTATCTCCACATCGGAGATACAGTACTCGACCAACTCTTTTTGAAAGTCAAAAACTACATTTTGTTTAAGTTGATCGTTGTGCCAATTTTCAAAATCTTTGTAAGACTTCTCAAACATTGATTCAGGGCAATAGTACTCCTTGGGTGGTATGGGGCCTACATAATTTTGGTTTGCCAAAGTGTTGAAAAGATGAGGGAAGTAACCCTTCTTCTTCTCCGGGGGGAGATCAAAGGCTTTGGGTAGTGCAGAGAGGGCCATGGGGAAATAATTTAGCGAATCGATAAATCTGACGTTATCTAATTCCATAAGAATGACTTTAGTGCCACGCATAATTAGCTCTGGAGTGAATTTTGATTGTTCGAGAACGTACTTTAACAGAAATTGAAAGTCGAAACCCTGACCGTTATGAGCCATTACACATACGTTTTTGAATTTTTTTCTCTCCTCCATTACGTAATCCATGAATCTTACTACAGGGTCTTGTCTAAACACACGAGTGCGGGAGGTACAATTTTGGCAATTTTCCCCACCAATGCATTTCCAACAAAATTGTTGAGAAACACAAAGGTTAACTTTATGAACTCTAGATTCTTCCGTTAAAATTTCATCTTGACGGGTCTCTAAATCAAAGAAAATGAAAAGAAAGTCTTTGGTTTTGGGTTTTCCTGTGTCGACCCGCATGTAGCACTGGTGGTTTGGGGCCATGAACTCGTTACAGATTTTACAAAACACTTCACCGCACACGTGTTTTGACTTACGATTGTTCAAAAACACAAGTCTTTGGCACTGTAAACATTTTTTTACCGACTTGCATCGTTGACTCTTGTGGGCCGCGAAACAAATCTGATTTTTCATGGTCATGTTACAGTCAGGGCACAAAATTCCCCCATGCTCCTCTTTACAGGGTGGAGAAACGGATTGACATGCAGGACAGATATTTGAACACCTATGTACACCTTTGTGGTCGTAAGGGACATGGCATGCTTCACAATAGAAATGGCACGCAAAAGCTGCAGTTAGGCTAGTTATTACATTATAATGGTTTTCGTGATACAGCAAGTTAATTTTGTACAAAGCACTTTCATTATTACCATTAAAATACACTTCTCGGCCTTTACTGTTGTAGTTATAAACTGTAATATTATATTTTTTGAGGTGGTCTTGGAATTTATTAAGTTCGGGGACCCCCGCTCCCTCTTTGGGTATTTGGACCCCGGCTTTCGCCATCAATTTTTTCGCCTTTGTTGTTTGTCTCTGACATCTGTCTTTTTTTATCGATTCATACTCGGGATCTTTTTTAGCATTGGCCTTTGCTACCACTATAGCTCGGGGCAGACACAGACTATCGCTATTCTTAATGACTACGATACCTCTACGTGCTTTACATTCTTCTTTAAAGTTATTATAAAAACCTGGTCTTACTCTAGCACTACCTACAGGAAGATTAATTCTAGTACACTCTACTCTAAACGTATCAGCTGACTTTACGGAATCGGCATTACTTTGAATTATGCCACCAAAAATTTCGAATAAAACATCACTTTTGACTTGATGAGCCGGCCGAAACGCTACATAACCTGGCTCTTTGGTTTTCAAATTTAAACTGTGAAGTGTAAATCCCAGGTAGTCTGAATCTGAACAGTTTGATTTCATTTCATCGACTAATTTGGAAAATCCGGTTTTTATCCAGTCTATTTCACTTACGTTATCTGGTACTGTATTAAATTTGAAGGTGGTCTTGGTACCGTAAACTCTGTATCTTTTTACATACGTCTCGTATTTTCCTAGTACTTTTACAGGATCCAGTTCCATACGAGACTCTGAACCCACTTCAATAGGTTGAGATTCCATTGCAACAGTAATATATTAAAAAATAATATCTGGGTAACTAGGTAGGTAAGCACTGTCTTATTTATTTTATATTAGTAATTAGCGAGGTTTACTTGTCTTGATAATTTTACACAATGTTGTGCAATATCAAGGAACAGAGCGACATAGGTCTTACCTCTTTGACGTTCACCTCCAGACTGGCGAGACAGGGAAATCTCTGCCGACTGTGTAGAACACCGACCAATCAGAGTGCTTGGCGGCTATTTTAGACCAATCAGAGACGCGCTTATTTTGACCAATAGGAAGTTTGCGGTTGCAGTCGTTACATGTCTGGTTTTTTTTTTTACAGGTAACCGCAAAGGACCCGGAGGCTGACCACGGTGACCACTGATTATGTAGCAATAAATAGCTTATCTTTACTGAGTCGTTTTATTTGAAATCCCCGCCGAGAAAAGTGAGGTTATGTTTACGTGGGCGCGGCCATATTGGTTTTTTTTTGATCACGTGATACATGGGCGCAGCCATGTTGGAATTCCCTCCGTCCCTCGTTTCTCCCTCACCGGACCCAACAAATCACCGATTTTACCGAAAAAAAACAACAATTTTGACACCCAAAATCACCGATTTTACCGAAAAACAACAATTTTGACACCCAAAATCACCCCAAAACACTAGGATAAGAGTGTGAGGAGGGAATTTCTCCCGCACACGAGGGAATTTCTCCCGCACATGTGGGAATTTCTCCCTCTGCGCATGCGCGGCCGCCATCTTGGATCACGTGACCCCCTCTCGACCAATCAGAGCCCTGTCCGCAAGGGGCGCAAGGTCTACTTATACACAAGGAGATAACAAAAGATAGTCCCAAAATATGGTACAAATCCTCTTTCTTTACCTGGTGCATACTGCATTTAACTGTTACCCGTTTTAATACTTATTACAAGTATATTCGGGAGCGTCATTCGGCTATATGGTTTCAATTGAAGTTTTAAAATAGATTTTGAATTGTTTTTGATTCATGTATGATAAACCGATGTATGTTATTTATCCAATCACTAGCACATACCCGCAGCTTCGCCTGCAATTGCATTGCATTGCATCTAACATTCCATGTTGATTGGATAGTTACACGCTTTCAGCAACACTGTAACTCTTTTAGACCAATGTAAAGAAACTCCAAAGTCGAAGTTCTTACCTTTATCAGTGAAAAAAAGAATAGTGTAATTCGATGGAGTGAAAAATGGACCCAATGATATTTGACGATTTCCTTTTATTAAAAGTTTCATTTAGTGCCTGGTGTTACAATTACAATCAGTCTTTGTGATTCTTCTTTTCCAAACTTTCGTAGGCTTTGTATGCGTTTGAGCACTTCTGGATCGAGTGAATTATATTTCTGTCGCCAATGTTAAGCTTTCCTTGTTGCCACGATTAATAAAAGTGAAAATTTATTGCCATTGCAATTTACTCCGAGCTTAGTATTTTTTCCATAGTTGAATTTGCCTCGTTTCCCGATCAAGAAAATGTGAGAAGTCTATTTCTGTCAAACGTTACCTAAGATCGGTTTACAACAGTCTTTCAATGTTTAAAATATAGATACGAAAGTATTAATCTGCATAACATTAACAAACAAGCTTTGTATATTTTTTGTATATTTATAAAGATACATTTTTCTAAAACGTTTAATTTTCTTATCTGAAGTTTTCCTTACTCTGTGTTCAAGACGGGTTGCAGAAAAGGTCAAAATAATAAGTGCAATTACTATTAAGCTTCCTCTATACTTTCACACGAAAAATGTAAATAATGTGTAAATAGTGGTTACATTAATTGAACGTATGGTTGTGCTGTCATAAAAAATGTCTAAAAAGAATCTTTGATTACATTTGACAGGCTATTTCAATTTATATTTCCCAACTTTAAAGACCAAAATGGGATTTTTCACTACTTTAGAGACCAATGTTTCGTATTCAGGGAGGAGGAGTAAAATAGTTTACGCGTATAAGCAAAACAAGACACTATCGCATTTGTAATATTGTTAGGATGTACAGGTTTTGACAGGTATTCATACAGAATGTCCCAGAACTATCTACCAATATCTTCACGTATTAATCCTAGGACCTAAGAGAAACCAACATTTTATATTAAAGCTTTTCAAAACTCAATAATTACCTTAATAGCCACCATTTTTTTTCACTTACGTATTTTTAGTTGTAGAACGTCTTGTTGTATTAAGGTGAAATGTGGTGTAAAGCTTCATAACCTAAAGAGCTAATTACTCGGTTGATAAATAAGGGAAATGCTTTTAAAACCAAGTACTAAACAATATTCACTTTAATTATATGACACCACTGTTTGTCACATAATTAAAGAACTAATGTTCCGCTTGGATTGCTCTAGCGGGCGAGGGGATAAAGGCGCTCGTATATCTCTAGCACAGGACGAAAGGTTCCGCTTGGATTTCTCTAGCGGGGACAGAGACAGAGGCGCTCGGATTGCTGGAGCGCAGGGCGAAAGGTTCAGCTTGGATTGCTCTAGCGGGGAAAGACGAGGAGGCGCTTGGATTGCTCTAGCGCAGGGTGATTGTCTTACCTGAAAGTCGCGAAGCGTGATCTCCAAGGAACGAAAGAGCTGTACCTATGGTGAACTCTCACGAACGAATGAGAGCTGTATCCGTGGTGAACTATTCCGTATCCGTAGGGCTATATTGTCTGCTTTTTCCAACCTGTTTGAAACGGCGAATCTGCTGTTCCTGAAGATTCGACGGTATTCTTTATTGCTGGGATGAGGTCGTTAGGGGTCCGTCGACATAGGGAAAAATGTGCCGACTTGTGTAAAGCGGCGCTGCAGGACGTATGGGATGTAGGAATTAGGTGGGTATGTAGGGGTGTTTAGGAGTGGGTAATGTGTTGTGATAAAAAAAGCGGAAGGTGATAGTGTAACGGCAAGTTTCATCGGCGGCGCAGGGTAGGGTCAAGTGACGGAGGGGCCGAACTGAACGTGGGAAAATAGGACAGGGCTTATTGCAATGTCGGAACGCGAAGGACAAAGGAATTGTAAGAGGAAGTGTTTATAGGACGACGCCGACTACCTGAAGGCGGCGCCCAAATCGGATTAGTAGTACACGAGTACAGGAAATGTATAATGGTAAGCGGAAACATGGACAACCGCTAGGGTGCGGGCAAAGGTCAGGGTAAAAGTGGTACGTGGAACTAGGACACGACGCATGGGAAATTAGGACGACGCTGGTTGTTTACGGATAGGAGGGGAGTAGAGGAAATGTTTTAGGTGTAGCGGAATAAGAATTTATTGGCGGAAAGAAAATGAAGAGTGTAGAGCTAGACGTAGGGTCGTGGGAGGAGACGCTAAGATAAGATAGGCTAGGAACAACGGGAAGTTGGTAATAGCGGAAGGAGGAAAATAAAAAGGTCAAGGGCAATAAGGGAATCCGAACTCTGGCAAACAGGGTTTCTATTAGGAAGGGCAAGGATAAAGGACGGGGACGAATAAGGGTCGTTACAGTATACTAAATTTTAATTTTAGATTGTACATTGTTTAATTTATTACTAAACGTAATTTTAGCTCTTTATAACAGTTCAGTATTGTAGTAGGAATGATTATATTTTATTTTCTTAATTTGTGTGTAGAGGTTAAGTGGAATAGACTACTTTTAGATCCTACGTACGCCTCTATAAATAAATACATGTTTCATGTCATCCAGTATAATATTATTTATGTACATTGTCGCATTTTATTTTACTAAAGTAAAGCATTGCTGTATATATAACGAATACGTTAGCTAAAAAGCATTCCTCTGCAAAATATTTGCTGGATCATGTCCAATATCAACCAACTAGCTGTCACCAGCGCAATACATAATGGATAAGACACGACGTTATCCGTCTTTCTCATAAAACTTGCTGTTTAATATAAAACACACGTCAATACGTTCCTACACAGGAATTTTAATATGGAATACTTTTCTTTCCGTATATTTCAACAAATTCCAGGATACAGTTTTAAAATACTATTTACATCAAACTAAAAAGGCATAAGCATGCATAAATGAACAGAAATAATTATAATATGTTACCAACCTTAATTATAAATTCCATTTAAGAATTCAAAACAATTCTTTGAAGCGAATGTTGAATTTAGCTCCATTTCACCTTCCGTTTATGCAGCGTCTGAAACCTGATGCTGTAACAAACTTAACTCTTGGAATCTGGCAGCCACGTCCTTCTGAAGAAATTCAAAGAAAGTCGGCGACGAACAAGCTAAAAACGAACCTTTATATCGTTTCGCCATAAGAGACACATATACCTCAAAATTAAGTGCAATGTAGATGAATAGATATTCTCATTGCGTCAGCAGGTACACAATATTGACTGCACAACAATATTTTCGATACAATCCCAAATCACGGGGGAGCAACTGAGTCGTCTACACGTAGCTACGATAGGAAAGGTTGATGCTATGCGAATGTTGAGTTTAGCTCCATTTTACCTTCCGCTAATTCGGCGTCTGAAATATGATGCTGTAGCAGATTAAACCCCTGGAATCGAGAGTCAATGCCCGTTTGAAGAGATCTAAAAAGAATCGGCAACGATGAAGCTCGGATCGAACTTTTTTTTAACGTTTCGACATCAGAGACACCTGTACCACGAAATAAAGTACATCTATATCAACATGAATTATATTTTCATTGTATGGTTAGGTGCTCAGAGGCATGCTTTTATGATTGTTGAGCATTTATTCTAACAAAGATAAACATTCAACCTTGATGAGAATGTAGAATCCAAGTGTCTTATTCAAATAGATATGATGTTTTAAATAATGAACTGTACAGATACCATTTTTGTGTAGTAAATTATTTAAAGTATTACAAGTTAAAGTATTAAACCATTAGAATTTTTAAATTAGACTGAATTTTTAGTGATTTTATAACTCGACTTTTCTCGAGTGTATATCGACTACACTGGGGGCGGGGGACGCCGACATCGTGTATCATGATCACTGCAGTATACTCAAAAATTATCCAGAATAGAATTATTGCATGAAGCTTTTAGTATAGGCTCAGCCCCTATTGGCTCGTGGATTATTATCGCTGTGAGATCAGCAACCTTGGTTGTAGCAGTTTCGTAAAGGACCGAACATTGATCGATTCTCCCAGATTGAGTAACAAATTTACCATCACATCGCCTAATTAATGACCGAAGTGGAGTGTTTGTGTTAGGTGGCGTGGTGGTCAGAAACCAACAACTTGTGGCCGTGGGTTCTATTGCTTAGCTAATTGTTCACCGAACTGGCATTGCACTCTCTACACTGAAAGATTTACATCTCCAGGAATGAGCTACAAACGTGATGATAATTTAATACTAGATTGTAACTGGATTATTATTTAATGTACGTTTTGAATACGTACACGCAAAACTTGTCCAAAAAGGCGTTGATTTCCAAAGCGTTCTAAATTATAGACGAATTTATGACACACGTTTAGGAGACCACAAGATTGGCTGGCTGAAATTGGAGCAGGACTGAAAAAGTTCGGAATAAAAGAAAATTCGGGTGCGTGTAAAAGGGTATGTTAGAATGAGATTAAAATTTGAGTGGCATTCACTTTCATGAGTGCGAAAACAATTCAGTGTTTTATATGAAGTAAAATATATTATTATTACTATTCATTATTGCAGTTAAAATAATAAGTGATCATTATCATTATATTCTCATAAACAAACATGTGTTTCAGATTGGTAATAAGACCAAATCACCACACCCGGAGCAGAATATTCTTAGCCTTGAGCTATGGTGTGGTTGTAACCCATACATATTTGGATGGTAACAAGACTCCAACTAGCGCTGTGCTCAGTAATGGCCACTAAGAGAAATGTTCGCTTATCCGCACTCCACCGACACTTCGATTGTCTTCTATAATCGTTATATCCAACAAGCGTAACACCAAACATATATCAAAATTAATTTCGATTTGGTAAATACGATTAAAAATTAAAGTTTTTGTTGAACTAAATAGTAAATCTTCACTATCAGACCTTTCTAAAGGACATAAATTTAAAAATTGAATAATTAGCTGTTTTGGTCGCATTAAATGAGTTTTCTAAACCAACTATATATATATATTGGTATTTGGTCTTCCGATCATATGTTAGTTTGCTTATTTAAACACATATGTGACAGATACGGCCAAATACAAAATAATTGAATCGGAAAAAGTGAGCGTTCTGTGGTGTAATGGTAGCACATTCACCCGGCAAGTGAGAGATCCGGGTTCGACTCCCGGCGGAGCAAGTACTTTTTGCGATTCAATGTTTATTGAAATTAAATAAGGCTATTGCCATTTATACAATTTAATGTAAATAAAAGTCGTTTGACAGGTATTTGGTCTTCCGATCATATGTTAGTTTGCTTATTTAAACACATATGTGACAGATACGGCCAAATACGAAATAATTGAATCGGAAAAAGTGAGCGCTCTGTGGTGTAATGGTAGCACATTCACCCGGCAAGTGAGAGATCCGGGTTCGACTCCCGGCGGAGCAAGTACTTTTTGCGATTCAATGTTTATTGAAATTATATATATATATATATATATATATATATATATATATATATTTATTAGCTCGCGATGGTTTTTAAATACCCTTTTGTTAAACAATTTTGTTAAACTGTAAATGTTTTGGTTTTACATTATTTGAACATTGTAGAGATTATGAAAAAGGAAATTGAAAAGACCAAATTGAACGTTGTTTCTTGTAATTTATTAATGTAGCCCTAATCGATAATGCTATATATTATCCTCACTTATCTTTTGCTTCTAACCTTGTTTTTAACCTTCATCTTCGGTAATTCTTCTCCTCTTAAAACCGGACAGTCATTTTCTTTCTCTGAATAACTAAATTACGCTTGTTCCATAACAATTAATTGTCAAGATCCACACGAAGTGTGTAGGTATTGGGTCGCTCATTGATAGATACTTAACCCTCATTCCAGTTCATGCCATAAACAGAATAGTCTGCATTGCACATTGAGTAGTCTCGGGTATAATCTCACATTAATTGTGCTCACCTTCGCCCTTTGTCAGCATAGTCGTGTCGTGTTTGGTGAGCACTGGGGAGAATTGAATAAGTCGCCTATGTACAGGATGTGCTATAGTATGGTATCGTAGCGTTAGGCGGCGCTTCTTTAGCTTTCTTGGAACTGCTAACTCTCCCACTTATTGTTAGTGAATGAAAACTTATTTATTTGTATAATCTTTTTCTTTACATATTTTATATATACACTACACAATATTGTTTAATTTTATAAAGCCTACTTACAACTAAACACTTCTCTTCTCTTGAAGTGCACGACAGTTAATACGTAAGGCGTATACTTCTCTGGTGGTACCATGTCTGGTTACGTTTGGCAAGTTGAAGCTACTTAAGAATATGACTCCTAGTATTTACCGCATTAAAGTGCACGACATTGAATGATGCGAACATATTCTGGTGGTTTACCACTTCTGTTTACGTTTGGCATATAGTGGGGGTTTTAAATGATATGGCTACTGGGATTCCTTACATGGAAAGCACGACAGTGAATTTGGCTTATACTATCTGATGATCACAGTATATGGTTACGTTTGGGAGGTTGAGATTACTTAAAGATATACTATATCTATATTCGTATTTCCCATATGGATGTACAGACAATAAATGAGGCGTACACGCTGTGGGGTTCACCGCATCTGGATACGTTTGGCATGTATTGGCTTTTAGAGGATATGCCCTACTACGATTTCCGATATGGAAATGCTCGATGTTCAGTTAGACAAACACTCTTTGATTTTACCTTATCTGGTTACGTTTGGCAGGTTGGCAATGTTTGCACTTGTTTTAATCCCCAATCGTAACCCCGAACTGTTTCCTGCTATAAATGTGTTGAGAATTGTCTGAAATTACATAATTTGTCTAAACACTTGAGTTATCTCAATAATATACCTGCTCATAAAACAGTTTACGATATACAATTTCAGAATCCCGACAAATTATCCTTTAAAAGTTAAGATTATCCTATAGTGGATCCATACGTTGAAATAGTTATAACTGTTTTATGGCTTTTAGTATAAGAAAGTGATTATGATGTCCTTGTTATAACGTGTGTGAATTCGTACTAAGTCTCAGGTGACATGGTACTAAATATATGGAACGAGAACATAATATACGCCTACATGTTACTAGTTTTCTTTTCATGCGTTGCTTATAATTGTTCTTTAGTTAATATAAATTTTATTAACTTAAAATACAAATTAAACTGTAATAAGTTAACAGAGAAGCGAAGATTAAGGATGCAACTAGTGTAAACAAATGCGTAAAGACCATTTTTGTAACTGCATATCTTAGAGAATCATATATTCTCATTGAGAGATTAATATAGCAATAAATAACTGAATATGAATCTGTATTAATGTATTATACGAAACAGAACTAGGTTAACATCAGCTGAAGTAGGAATATCCAACAAGAAGCCTTGCAGTGTCGGTAGATCTTGCAGCCATTGTGTCATGCAGCTGTCCTGTCACTGTGAGGTGAGACTAAGATTAATGTTCGAACAACTATACTCTGTTCCATCAATATATCAGAGAACAAAGGGAACTAATTCTGGACAGAAGAGGGGGTTTTCAATATTTAATTTTCAAACAATTTACTTAGTATGAAAAGTAAACTATAATTTTCTGTCACGTACATTTAATAAGTGTATACATTTCAGAATGTAAAAATGACCTCTAACATTTTAGAACTATTAACTGCCTGAAACATAATTAGTTTCTTAATGTTTTTACCAGCTAAGTTGCTATATATTCTACATAAATGATAAACTTTTAACTATTCATTTTGAAACACAATTATGTACGAGTAAATCAATATATCAGTGTTCTTATTTCAACAACCATATGGACGTAAATAATTAACTCGTTTTTAATTTATATGAATATCCTTGTGTAGTTTCAAATAGCTAATATTATCACACTACTTTTACACGTGATCTTCATGGTAACATTATTTTTATTTTTGCATATATGATAACACATTCTAGATGGTCTGTTCTGGAGAATTCATAAAAGTTATTTTAAATATAACAATGAATAATGTATGTTTATTTGAAATCTTATTCTATGTACTTACTGCTAATGTAATCTATTACATACTTATGTGTGACGCGTTTCGCTCGATTACAGCATTGTCAAACGCCTACTCAATTACATTTAAAAACACAGTGTTGGCCTACACACACAAACACATATCACAAAATAAATTAATTAAAAGTTCGCTTAGGTGGTTTTGCCAAGGTCAAAACGGTTAAAAAAGAGGTGGGAGACATAATAATACTACGCCTGAGTTGATCGTCGTACACGGACTGGCTGGTTTATTCTCGTACATGTCCTGGTGAAGACATCTTCCTGGTCATCAGATACATTTCACTTGAG
Source organism: Homalodisca vitripennis (assembly GCF_021130785.1). Classification (NCBI taxonomy): domain Eukaryota; kingdom Metazoa; phylum Arthropoda; class Insecta; order Hemiptera; family Cicadellidae; genus Homalodisca; species Homalodisca vitripennis. Next base: position 167,394,497 of record NC_060207.1, on the reverse strand, counting down.
TCTACCACTGTCTTTGTATTCCTATCATTGAAGTCCTATCCTGTCTTATTGAAATTTATATCTTTATAATAAGGCAACAGATGCACGCTCGAATTCGGAACAAGTAAGATACAAGACTTTGTATCGATATTATTATAAATTTGTCTCCACGAACACCTACCCACATACTATATTCTATCTAAATCCCTAATTCGTAAGTATAGGCGTTGTCTAAGGGAAGTTGGATAACATGCTGAGCCTATATTGCTTAAGAAGGCCTACTAGTGTGGTGATTTGCTAATACAACCAAGTTCATAAAATATTTCCTCACTCTTGGTAGTCCTGCTGGAATACTGCCACTGAACTTTATATCGCTTTTGCTTTTGCTTTTGCAACAGTGTCAATACGTTTCGAGATCTGTGTCATACCTCGTCCTCTGGTGGATAATTAACCTACACATTAGCCAGAAAGTCGAAACTGTGAAACTATGTAAAGGCAAAAACTGTGTACTATCTCAAAATAAACAGTTGATATTTCTGATTGAAAAATTAAATAAGGCTATTTCCATGTATACACATTTGATTAATGTAACAAAAAGTCTTTTGACATGTATTTAGTCTTCTGATCATGTGTTAGTTTAGTTATTTAAACGCATATGTGACAGATACGACCAAATACAATACAATTGAATCGTAAAAAGTAGGGTCTCTGTGGTGTAATGGTAGCACATTCACCCGGTAAGTGAGAGATCCGGGTTCGAGTCCCGGCGGAGGAAGTACTTTTTGTGATTCAATGTTTATTGAAAAATTAGTTTAATCTTTGACAATTTATTAGTCTGGAATATTTGTCAATTCTTTTAACATCCTGCATATTGCATCGGAGATTGTATTTGGCTGTAAATAGGTAATGCAAATATCTGTGAAACACAGTTTTAAGTCTCTACACAACTACGATCTGAGAACATAATAATATAGTATACTTTTTACTCACTCTGTACATGCTTTAGAACAAGCTTATGTGAGAGATACAGATTCTGCCACATTTCAGAAGTCATCTCGTACAGATGCCATACTACGTTGTATATATATATATATATATATATATATATATATATATATATAATTTATTTAGTCTATTATACATTTATGCAGTTAAAATATACACGGACAAGCGCTAGACTCCCAGTAGAGGTGCTTGATTGGCAGTGTTAGATAAATGGAAATGAACTGAGCACATCTGCCAACTATTTTACCAGAGAGAAATAATTTACAATATTGAGCCATGACGTAGATAACGTTACTATGGTAGCGGGTCACCTTGAACAACTTCAGCTACAGTATTGCATGTCCATATCCACCGCTATGCAGTTTGTATTTTTTTATCATCCACAACATTAAGGCGATATATTGTTTTATAACCACAAAGCTATTTATTTATATTAAATATGTGTTTAAAGATGATAGGAGGAAAAATCTCGTACTTAACACTATCGCTTATTATCCAGCTAGTTACTGACGTGAGGTAACCTAATGAAAATAAATTTACCGATTTTTCTATCCTTATCATGAAAAAACAACGTTTTAATTTATAATAATAATAAGCTAGTACTATTAATTTTTTAAATAATATAAAAGAATATGCTCTTATCATGAGGGAAACGAAAATGTATCAGGTTAAGCAAGTATGAGCGTTGATAAAAATGAACATATTGACAAACGCATTTTGTGTGTCTAGCCTTTCACTCATTCCCACTCAAAACCCTATAGGAGAAAATACCGTAAATTGGAAACTGTATAGTAAAATATACAAGTTGAACTTCATCATTACCGGTTATAGTATAATCATAGATAATTAAAGATGCTTACGTAAAATACCAAATTAACCAATATTTGAATTGAACATAAAATTAAACTAAACCCATATCTTGGAATACCTATGGAATATGCATTATTCTATTTATTTTGAATTGAATCTTCCTTTCATGTTAGAAAGTTAAAGTATTTTGTATAATTAATTTGTAATGTATTTAAGAAAGAGGTTATCAGTTATACTACATAATAATTGATCTTTCAGTAATATTACGGTGTGTAACATTTTTTAAGGTTATATTAAATTAACAATCTTGGTCTTTAAAGCTTAACCACTTATAAAAACATACCATTTTCGTTTTATAAGAGTAAAATATTTATAAATTACCTAACTTGTGGATTCTGTAATTATTGAACTAGTATATCTACAGTCTATGACAATATTTTATTTATATAATCAAGGGATTTTTATAATGTCGAATTTCTAATTAATATAATTAATATTGCCTGTAGTTCTTTTATAGAGATTATTATTCAGAACTTATGAAAGTAATTAATTAATGGATATTAGTAAAGAGAATATTTTTATGGGCTTCAGGTGCAACTGAAGATCACTGAATTCATTAAGTGCTGGACATTTTATTTATATTACCACATATTTTTCTTAGAATAAAGTATCATACCCTTGAAATTTTACTGTGTTTACAGTATTACTTTAATTTCACTCTCTAAAAATGTATGATGTATTAAATTGTGTTTGATTGTGTGGTCTTTAATATAGTGCTATCGAAAGATCTTAAAACATTTTAGTTGCAAAAAACATCGACTCGTACTTTATTTTTATAAAAATAAATTAATTTACCACAATACATTTTAAAACAAAAGTTTTCATGTTGAACGATTTTTTGATGAAAGCTAAAAAGATATTATGAAACTTTCTCGGTAAGTTTTAGTACAATAGCTTGTTGTAGCATGTGACTTTGGGATATAGGGCACTCAAATGGTGCACACACAATGTGAATAGAATTTTTTGTAATACAATGCAACATGATATGATACAGACAAGGTTATTACTGTGTGCTACAGGCGTGTCGTCATCCGACATGACACATGGTTTTGGTGTAAACCGGTACATTATTTTAATCATTACAATGTTGTCTGCCCTTACACCGATATCAAGTATTGAATTCAAAAATTGATTGTTAAACTATTCTGTGAGGGGACTAGTTTTCTAACCTTCTCTTAAGAAAAACGTTATGAAAACCAACCTAACCGAGACATATTGTAGGCCTATACTTACATCAAAATAAAAATGTTTCTTATAACATATTTGTATCTTAATAAATAGTATTAGTTATATTAATTAAATTTAGAATTTAATAAAATTTTAATTTTACAAAAACTTAACAATTCAGACATTTAAAATATAAAAAGTAAATAAGAAAATTGTATTAAAAATAAAAATATGATATACTATAATTTGTAGGTCGGATCTGAAAAAAGGTTAAATTACTCAGGGCCTTCTTCTGGTTGTGAGTATCGATCGTAGTCGCTGAGCAACAGTTGCAGAATGTTGAGATGTCTTAGAAGTTGGTACAAGAGTTGCGTCTGTGATGTATCCGCGAGCGAGGCACACATGCCTTACCGTTTCTTCTCCTTACTAGAATGTATATTTTGTGCCTAACTCACGGTTATAGTCCAAGAACAAAATTAGATTTTCACTGCTAACGTAGTTGTAAGTTGTATGAATTGTTACAAACCAAATTAAGTTTATTAATTAAAATAAAACTGGTTAATAAATAAAATATCAAGATAATGCATACGATCGTCTCTTATGCACGTCATGTAATCCACCTGATGTAAATGTCCTAGAGACTATGATATTTATAATTTTAAAAGTATACATGACCGAGTTTGAAAGTTAACCACAAACAAACTATTAAAGGTAATAACGGGAGTTACCTAGTTAGTAGTTAGTAGTATTAACTTGTTATTGAGTTATTTTAAAAACAATTAATTGAGAATATGTCATTCAATGAAGATTATATTTTAATACAAGATAGGTCCAAGAGTAATTTTTTGAGTGTGTAATTTTAGAATTATATGAAAAAGATTGGTATTATATTTCCATCTTAACTATTAGTCTTAACCAAATGTTCAAGCAATCCGACATGGTCAAGATACGGAGTTCTAATAATCATTATCTTGGGCGTTTAGTTTTGAAAACCACTATTTAAAACGTTAAATTTGTAAAATAAATTTAAGTGAACAGGCCTTGTTAATATGTGAATCTGCCTGCTCGTTTGAACGCGCAAACCGTAAAACAGCCCAAGCGGTGTTCCTTCTGGTAAAAAAATTTGGTCATTATCGGATGATAAGTTTCCGAGTTATGGATTTTCAAGGTGGGAGTTTTATTGAAATAAACCGGTACCCTTTTTCATTTTTATAGACATAAAAGTTACAACTTATTGTTTGTAAATTATTCGCTATATATGTCTACATTACGAAACAAGAAGCCTAACTCCCGTTGTTATAGCTCTGCTAGTTAGTGTGTGGTTAACTTTCAAACTCGAGTATCTATCTATGATTTTGCTCCGGGAGTAGGTTTTTTCTTGATCCAAAGGAAGGACCCTATTGATTTTTGGTCTAAAGGTCAAAACACAGTAAAGTTTCAAGTAACTCCGTAAAGAAATGCCGTGAGCAGACTACATTCTATCGGGTTCTTCGATATCCCGTTGTATCGTTTTATAACTTTATAATTATACCACACCTTCATAGTTTAGGTTAGATTACTTTTGACTGAATATGATTAGTTTAGCTTAGTTTATGGGATTTTATATCTTTAAATTTTAAAGTTTTAGATTATATATAGGACATTCTTTACTCTTTACAAACATTTAGAATGTTATACAGTAAAGTAACTATTACTAATACACAATAAGCTACTACAGGGAAATTATATTATAAGTAACTATTATTAATACACAATAAGCTACTACAGGGAAATTATATTATAACTAGGTATTTTAAATAATGCGTTCAGTTTAGCAAATAATCGTGCAGGTAAACGTAATAAATTGGAGTTAATTAGAGAACGATCACATGTTCCCTTAATTTATTTTAAAAAATCCAAGTGATACTCGAGCACTAATTTATTCCTGCAGAATTAGAAATAGGATGTAGCAATGTAAAAAATATTTGGAAATGTGTTTTTTCTTTCAAAACTTTTTAAACAAAGTGATTTTCATAGTAAATAAATGTTTGCTTATTTAAAATTTAAAAAAAAAAAACTGTTTTAGGTAAATATTCTATAATTTACAGAGTATTTAGAGTATTTATAATTTCACTTAAAACAATTTCAGAAATATTTAAGGCAATTAAAATATATTTTACCTTTCTATATTTGACCGTTACAGTTCTGTGTCACTAACAATTATCTACAGAGGTAAAATTTAACAGCTATTGTGAGAATATGGAAAACAAAAGCTTACCGCAACACAAAGTAGCAGTCCTGAGGGAGGAAGGGTAAACTTGGCACGTCACTTAGCTGGTTTACTTAGTTTCGTTTTCCATAATGGCTGGTGTTATAACTGGAAACTCAGCACTCCCTTCGGTCATGGACTGTGTACACAAATAACACAATAGAGAAGTCCTGTGGGAGGAAGGGTAAACTTCGCACGTTACTTAGAATGTTTACTTAGTTTCGTTTTCCCTAATGTCTGCTGTAATAACTGGCAACTCAGGAGTCTCTGCGGTCATGGACTGTGAACATAAGTAAAACACAATTTGTCGAAAAAAATAAAACAAAAAAACACACTAATATATACTGTACAAAACACCACACTCAGCCTCTTTCATGATTTGAACATTAATTATTTATCCTCATATATAACTTATAACTGGTGAATCCGGCCAAGTAGAACCTTTAGAATATTCCCCTAATATATGGGCAATATCAGCCTAATGTCCAGGGGAACTACAAGCTTGGTTTCTGATCGAAGCTCCAAGGAAAGCGCAGTAGGAACAGAAAAATTAATTTTTAACACTTGTTATCATTCATAATGACCCGTGACAATATTAGTAGTGCAGTTTATCTCCTACATTGGCTTGGATGGTACTCGAAGAAAGAGCAAAGGTGCAGGGTACTCAGTTGAAGATTGAGAGTCTCCCCTCTCTCTTCGAGTACCTTGAGTACTCTCTTTCCTGGATGAGATGATCTGATACTAGTCTATGAGATTCTAAGAGATGTCTAACAATTAGTCTATCTCTTAATAAAAATATTGTTGTAGTGTAGAATTTTAATTAAGTTATTTAATAAAACACATATAATAGTCTAGTTTTATTTAAAAAAGACATATTACCACTAGTGGATAATTTTTTCACCATTAAAATTTGTAATACTGAACTGCTGTTACCCTGATATAGTGAGATGAATGTATTTGCATACAGTGTATTGTTAAATATACCGAAAATAAAAAAAATTTTCAACATGGGTCACACTGAATTTTCGGTTTAAAGGAACTTCATTTTCCGTCAAAGTTTATTCGATAGACAAATGGAAATATCAGCATAGATAATGACCGAAAGCCCTCTTGAGTACAAAAGAAATCAATTTAACTGCCGCAGTTATATCTTGATTTTTGTGGTTGTATCGTTTATTAATTTATTATGTTCTCCAAGATATGTAATGGACTCTATTATCTCACGGCAGGTGTAATTTGCACAATAAGATGAAGGCGTCTTATTTTAAGGCGGTAATATAGATGTACAAGCGTGAACTGTGTACAATTTTAGTTTAAGGATATTTCAAGAATTAATGGACCTTTTATTACCTTATTAAACAGTCGCTGAGGTTATATAAATGAGATAAATATCCAATTACCTTGAATATCTGTGTTTAGTTCAATATTGTTCTCAGCGCAACCTCATCAGCGTCAGATTATAAATATTGCATAACCTTCCCGTAACAACATCCCTCCGGTAGACTACTAAAGTACTGCCTAACCTCATTACTTGTATTCTAATTTCAGTTTACTTTTAATATGACTTATGAATAATTTATTTTTAATTATTTCAATAAAATTATATTATTTAAGTAAGAATAGTTATTGAATACAGAAATTAACACTATCCAAAGTGTAAAATATGTGAACTTTTTTATTTAGGTTAATAATTTTACTTGCTGTAAGTCTGTGCTTACTTATTCACTGCTTTTTAACGGAAATCATTACAAATACTGTAGTACGATGCTATTGTTGCAAGCCTGGGTTTTGGCAAATGCCTGAGATATGGAAACAGGGTTTCGAACATTTGCCACTGTTATATGTTAGAAAAGGTATACATAACAATTCGAGTATTGGAGGTGTAGGAAGTATTAGTACATAAAAAAATAAAGTACAGAAAAAAGAAAAGATGGGAAAGAACAGATTTCCACCGTACCCAAAAGCTGCTTGGAGAATAGTCCAGGCGTTGTCAAGAGTACAAGAAACGCAATCACACATCACACCGGCGCGGATGAAAGTGGAAAGTGACTTTTCCAATCCTCAAAACTTTGTGTTATACTTTTTGTAACATATATAGCAATGGCAAATGCCCAAAATCTTGTTATCCTCTCAAACCTTCCACTGTCAATAACAAATTTTTAAGAGCCTGAAATATATTGTACAAAACTTCGCACGAGTGTAGAAGATTTGTGTCTTACGATTGCACTAAAATTAACTTTATTAATTGGGATCTCTTTACATTATTAATAAATAATAAAGCTAAACGTCCAGATTTGAAATCTCGCATTATAACAGTTTGAATGACGGAAATATCGTGTTTCCAGATAAACCACACAAATAATAATCACACGATAAAATCTTGTCTAAGTCATTCGTAACTTATGGATTCCAGTCAGTACTTAGTGGATGAGTTCGGAGGATCTAACTAACATGTGAGGTTTCTTAAGATAAGAATCTCAATTAAGTTTCACAAAAATATTTGATTAAAAGTTATACATTAAGAGTTAATAAGAATGTGTAAATGTTAGGTAATAAGTATTCCTCTTTTAATATGGTTTCCCTATCTCAGTTTAAGGTACTGAAGTATTATAAAGCCTTAAATCCTGCAACAATTATTTTGATTGTCAGATAAGTTTCCAAAGTAAACTACGATTTTAACGTATAGAACTTTAACTGTGAGTCGAAACGTGACATTCTTGTACTCTAACTATATTAAATGGTTAACTTGTAATCTAATTATTTATTTCTATTTTATTCGTATTATCTACAATTTTCATGCTTTGAACAAGGTTGAACATATTTTTAATTGGCTTCTTTTTAACTAAATTAGCTTCTTTTACTCTCGTCCAAATAATTAAGTTGAGGTGTTTTGCAATTTCCCAGGAACTTTATCCTAAGGCCAACAGAGAAATAAAATCCATCGAAATGTCTCGTTTTAACATTAAAATTACAATAATATAACATAAAAAATCATGAAAAACACAGTAGTACACTTCACAGGAAATAAAATATTAAAAGGTGTAAGTATTTCACATCCCGCACTTCACTCGCTGTTATCGGTAGAGAGCAGGAGTGCTATTCTAGATGTATTTCAGTTAGAGATTGCATCAAAATAAATATGAACTAAATAAAGTATCTTAATTGAACAAAATAAATGAATAAACTTTAATGTCATTTATCATTTTTTATTTAATAGTATTCCATATATTATTTCTATTCATTTCATATGTTTAGTACATTTCATTTCCTACCCAGTAATTTAAAACATTTAGTCCTTTACTTTTTTCTTTCATATTTTAATTTTAATGTCATGGATATTTTGTAAAACTTGATTTAGTTTTTTACAGCTTTGATTCTCTTATACGGTGTATCAATTGAGTGACTAATCTGGCGTAAATAGTACATTAAGAAAATTTAATGGCATATTGAGTTAGGCAAACAACAAATTTATTTCAATGTCTTAATTTCAATTATAATTTTATTTTATTGACATTAGAACCTTTTTTTAAAAATATTTTTCCTTCTAAAACAAGGTCATGTATGTGTCTATTTCGTCTTTTTAGAAGATAATTTTGTTTACTTTGAGATATATATTTCGAATACAGCAACAGGTCTTCGGAACATAATAAATATGCAACAGTTATTTTTTATGTTATGAATAAATTCTTATTTACATTAGAGCAGTTAACGAACGTCCAAAACATAAAAATCAAAGTAAAAATAAGTTGTTTATTAAATTTCAAATGTAACAAACAGCAATATGTTCTTTGAAATTCCACACTCAATATCTTATGTTACCTTCTCTGGCTGAGATAAGTACTTGAATACGCTGTGGCATGGTCCTAATGAGTCGTTTAACTTGAGGCAACCACGCTCATTATTTTCGTAACACCACTTCCAGATTATCCAAGGTCCTGCGTTGGATTCGCCAGACCCAGATGCTTCTCCCTAGTTAATCCCAAGTTAATAGTTAATACTCAATTGGATTTAGGTCTGGAATGCAAGCAGGCCACTTCAATACTGGTATGTTATGTACGTCCAAGTACTGTCGAACCACTCTCGATGCATGTGATGCGACTACAACGTATATATATATATATATATATATATATATATATATATATATATACAAGATCTTGACCTGCTTGATCTGCTCTCCGACGAATAGGTACAACCAACACCTCATCCACATAACATTGGGCTGTTAAACTAATATTTCAGATCATTAAAAGGTGTGTTGACCATCAATTGTCACACTAATATTGAGCCCCCAACAAGTAGAAGCTTAGGAGTTAGGCAATAGTTAACAAATCGCTCATTTATTCTTTCACATACTCTAACAAGATCGTCATTACCAAAGCTTTTAAATTTTGACTCATTTGTGAATATTACCTTACGCCATTGTCTCAACTCCCAAGGCTATAGTCTCTTACGAACTGTAACCTTGCTCTCTTGTGATGTGCGGTCAATCGCGGCACTTAGACTGGTCTCCTAGACCTCACATACTCTAACAAGATCGTCATTACCAAAGCTTTTAAATTTTGACTCATTTGTGAATATTACCTTACGCCATTGTCTCAACTCCCAAGGCTATAGTCTCTTACGAACTGTAACCTTGCTCTCTTGTGATGTGCGGTCAATCGCGGCACTTAGACTGGTCTCCTAGACCTCATTCCAGCTTCCCAGAGTCGATTCCTCACACTTGGTTCTGATATACGAGTTCCAGTTGCCAGACTAAGGCCATTTTGAAGTTCTCTAGTAGTGTTTAAACCAATTATGAAGTCCATTAACTCGTAAAACCTGTGTTATATGTGCGTAGTGAACCACGAGCGACCTTGACCTGTTCTTCTGTGAAGATTGTTTTGCTTCCAGTGATGGTCCACAATCTTGAAAACACTGAATGATCTAAGTGTCTATCCACACTCCGTTGGGAAACACCATCTTCTATCGGAGTGACCGCTCTACTGACTTCTGTATTGGACAAAACTCATCTAAAACCCGCCAGTACAAGGAAAATAAAATAGAACTGCCATAAAACATCAACTGATCAACACCTGTTGGTACAAGTTCGGCCATTTACAGAACTGCTCCTAATATTTTTCTTATCTCATTCTTGTTTGGACCTGATAAGCAAATCAGCAGTATTTATCTCTAATAGTACTATTCTGAAATAAAACAAAATCACTTTCCTTCCTTATCAAGATGATGCCTTTATCTGTGGTAAAAGTATCACTTTTTTGCCATTTATATTTATCCAATACCAAAAAATAACAGTGATCCCTTAATTGTATCGAGGTGTCTATATTCTCCAATTCTTTGTCAGTGTTATTCACAGTATTTTTTAACTTATTTATACCCTGTCCACTTTCTAATTCATTAGTTTTAGAGATGATTTTATAATATTCAGTTAAATGTCACATTTTATATCCCATATTGTTTAAATAGGAAATGTCAAATCTATTACTATCTCTGACTGTATTTTAACCTTTACATAAGCAAATCATAGTTATAGTGGAAATTTCAAAATTTTCTAATTGTGTGTTCTGAAGAGAGTTACAATTAATATAAAATCCTATCGAAACCTGGTTGGTAATTTTCTTTATCTTTGGTATTACGTCACCGAATATTGACTGCACTAATGTAATATACAACGATAAGAGTAATATATAGTTAACTACATCATAACTATCTGGCTAACCGTGTGTATATTTCTCTGGGAAACGTAAGTTAATTGCTACGTAATTAATGCTATTCTAAAACACTTGAACTCGCAAAGAATTTCCGAGAAATTGGCGTAAGATTTCCAGTTGTCCCAAACTCTATTACGTTAATGAACCATTTCTCCTTCTATTCGTGAACCACAGTTCTGTACTTCATTAAAATATTGTACATTAAATTAGAGCAATTTTATTTAAACCTAATAATTATGTGCATTACTGAATAACCAGTGTACAGAGAAATAACTTGAATGCAATATTTTAACATCGTTACTTTTTTAGGGATTTTGGTAAAGTCCCTATTAGAGGCAATAAGGAATCCGTCCTAGAGGAGTTGGAAAGGACTGGAATTTTCAAAACAACCATTAACTTAGTTTTCCAAACAAACTCACAGGTTCACTCATAATATTCCTGGTTTACATCAAGGGTTTCAGAGGACGATCCTCTAGAAGTTATTGGAAACATGACATTTTTTTATTTAGACACAATTATTTCATTTCCTATGATGCACTTTTCTTCCAATGACCTTCACTTATATAATGAATGTTAGGAAGCATGTCGTCATGTTTTTTAGATTTCTAGTCACATCGCTGGTGAAGACATTGTGGAACCAATCCTATAGCATCGATACAGAATAAATTGCAGAGATTTGAATTTAGTAAATAATCATACCTTTCATCAGAGATCATAAAAAAACATACTCCAGTCTATGTCAGATTTATAGATTATGCTCCTCTATTAGTCCTTTATAACATGACAAAGGCCAACTAGATGGAATAGGTTGCAGAAATTTATCTTCCAATTAACAAATACGTACCTCAAGAATGTTTTCAATAATTCCCTTCTCGTGCTTAGGTTTCATATGATGTCTCCTCTTGAATTAACGTGGAATCTATCTTAGAGCAGCGAGATCAGGTAGAGTGCTAAGATTTTAATTTTCTAATAAACTTATAAATACTATTGGACATTTCATTCCTCATATCGGAGTTCCAGATGATACTCCTCTAGGATTCCTTTCATAATTTAAATAGAGTAATGAGACGGAATAAGCTGCAGACATCCATCAGTTGCCTCTCGAGTGCTTAGAAACATTCTGCAGCTCGTGATAATATATACAGTATATTGACTTTCACTTGGTAGTACTCATATAGATCCTGTGTAATTTTTTGGCTCAGAAGGTCATGGAAATGTAAAGTTTAGCAAATGGTTTCTAATGCTTTCCAAATTTTATTACTAAAAGATGTACTAAAACAAAACTTGTTTATAACCTGATAAAGAAGAAAATTAATAATAAACTGCCAAAGAAATCTAATTATATATGAGCACTAATTTGAATACAATAAGTTGAAGATTTAAATAAAAACGTAAGGCATACAACAGTTGTAAAGGAAGAAGTGCTTACAGTATATGAAACAGTTTAGAATCAGGATTGAAGTAGTTCAAAGATTAGATTAAATCGAGTAGATAACCACAAAGACGTTTTTTTTACTGAAACACACTAAACGTCAATTGTATTATCTTCTAAGCTATCGATGTCAACGTAACAAGTAACGTCAGTCCTTTGTTGTGCCGGACTAACTGGCAGAGGTATAGGAAGGAATAGACGACAGCAGTTTCCTGGGGAGTGATATCTGTTCTATATTACGTTTTAGAGGCTGTCATTCTTTATTTTATTTTATTAAGATAATTGAAGAAGTAGTCTCGTCATAGCACGTTTTATGGCGTTCGTCGGTCTGACGTCTCTTTCATTGTCATACACAATAAAGCGCCATATTAGAGTAATAATTTTCAATTATTCTGCGTGTAAATTGGTGCTGATTAACCTATCAGGTAAATTTTACCGTACTTTGGAAATTGACAAGTGATTTTTTCTTTTCAATATTAAAAAATTGGTCCAAAAACATAGTTCTGGTTCATGACGAGCAGCCTTTTATTTCTTTATGTTCTAAATAAAAGGCAAATCTACAATTTCACAGAAACTTGTAGTTTGCGTGATTGTGGAATTGACAAGTGCATGGAGAGTTCTTGAAAGCTGCTGTAATTTTTATACAACAACTTGTAGTAGAATTCAATTAAAATCAAATATTTAGTTCATCACCAAGACAGCCAATCATGTGACTGTGCAAACTGACTATAATTAGTAAATTTAAATAAGTTCTTAAGTTTTCTCAAGATAATTTCATTTAAAGAATAGTGCTTGCTGTGGATAAAACATGTTCATAAAATGCATGTACAGCGTGTATCAAAATGAAAGACCTGATTTTAAAACTCAATATCTATTGCTAAAAATGTACTACAAAAACAATATTTATTGCAAAATACTCACAAAATCTTAAAGTTTCAGGTATGTTATTACAAATGTTCTATATTTCCACCAGCAGCAGCACGAACAACATCCAGACGATAGCTAAATTCCTCATAAACCTTACACAACCTATCTGCGTTCACAGACCTTATTGCGACAGTTATTCTGTTCTTTAGTTCTTCGATGTCATGAGTTAGAGGGGGAACAAACACTTTTTCCTTCACATATCCCCTCAAGAAAAAGTCGCATGGGGTCAAGTCTGGTGATATTGGAGGCATTGAAGGGCATTGTCTCGAGGTCCCGTGCGCCCTATCCAGCGGTGGGGCAGAGTGTTGTTGAGAAGCTGCCGAACATTGTTGTGCCAGTGAGGCGGAGCTCCATCCTGTTGGAAAAGTTACCAGAGTCTGCCTGAAGTTGTGGGAAAAGCCAATTCTGCAGCATTTGAAGATAGCTCATTCCATTCACAGTGTCTCCCTCAAAAAAGAAGGGACCGTACACTTTTTTACGAGAGACTCCACAAAAAACGTTCACTTTCGGCGAGTCTCATTCATGCTGAATAAAGTCGTGAGGTTGTTCGAGTCCCCATATTCGCACGTTATGTCGGTTTACTTTACCACTAGTATGAAATATTGCTTCATCACTGAAAATTAATCGTGATAAAAATGTATCCACTTCCATGTCCTCAAGTAGAGCATTACTAAATTCAACACGTTTTCTTTTATCACCAACCCGAAGAGCGTGTACTAATTTTAGTCTGTATGGTTTGTACAGCAAACGACGTCTTAACACTCGCCAGACAGTCATGTGAGGCATACCCAGTTGTCTGCTTGCACGGCGAGTAAACGTTCGTGGACTGCGCTCATACGTTTGCCGAACTGTTTCCACCATTTCGTCAGAAGTGCGAGGTCGACGACCTGAACTTTTACCTTTGCACAAGCACCCTTTCTCTTCAAATTGGCGATACCATCGACGAATGTTTTTAGGTGAAGGCAGATCAATGCCGAAACGACGACGAAAAGCACGCTGGACCGAAGCAACTGACTCATCCTTGGCAAACTGCAACACACAAAACGCCTTTTGTTGAGCGGACGCCATTTTACTTCAGACTGACTGGAAACGAAGAAGACGCACTGACCGACATCTAGCGGCGATTTTATGAAACTTTAGGCCACGCCCATTCCAAATACACAGCTTTCCTTGCCCGCACGCCTTATGTTTCGTAATTATTACCGTACAAAATCAGCTCATTCTTTTTGATACACCCGGTATTGTAAACCAATTAAATTAGTCATCATGATAAATTATGATAATAATGTTTCAATATTTTTGTGTCTCAAAATTATTGAGATTGGATGCCACCAATCTTTGGTTAGATCAATGAATGTAGGTTCTCTAGTATGTTTGTACGTAACATTGACTCAATCTTGTGATACTCAAATCTTGTGGTATCTCAATAGTTTTTATTAAACGTCTGTGTGATTGTATTTTATAATTGACAATGAAGATTCTAAGTTCTCTTCTTAGTGTAGCCTCAATGTCTCTTTTATTCCATTTTTATAACATAATAATATAGTATGACATCAGGAAGGAAAGAACTAGTTTATTAATTAGATACGGCATCACTGCGTTAAAGCGTTCAAACAAATGGTTACAGAGTTACTACATTGGACTAATTTATTAGGAGTTTGCCGTTTAGTTACGCCTAAATATTGTATTAAAAGAAGAATATTAAACTATGTGATCGTATTATATCTCATAAAACAGCTTAAGCGTCAAATAAAAAATAAAAGTAAACCTTTTGGTATAGCAAAAAATAGTTGCGATTTCTTAAAAAGCTTGTAAAATGGTATGACGAATAACTGTTTGGATATACAAATTGATCATAGTTATTATTCTACACTCCCAGTCAGAAACTGGACATGTTTGAGATCAGTATGTTCTCGTATTTTCAAGAAGAAAAAATGAAATTTTCCGGTCACTTACACCCTTGTTCGAAATCTCATTGGAGATTATGCGTTTTAAATTATTATCCAAGCATCATGAATATCATTTTATACACATATAGATAAATACAGAAACACATACATCTATCTACCTACATTTTATATATATATATATATATATATATATATATATATATATATATATGTATATACCTATAGAAACATGAAGTACACTTATTTTTATAAATTTCTAACATGTGGCTTTTGCCGTGGTAAAAAGAAAATTACAAAATATCATATTGTAACAACTTTAACTAACAGGAATTTACAGATATGTATGTATGTATGAAATAACTATACATGAAGAGAGAAAGATATATAAAGATTCAAATTAATTAAACATAGTCATAAATAAAATAAGAATACATTAAGAATACATTTTATCTTTTGTTTAGACCAAATGGTACCGTACTTTAGGTTTTAACACTAACTGATGTGCCTGTTCTAAATAAACTTTGTTTATATCTTCGGGCATTTTACAAATAGCTTTCAGTAAAAAGAGTGAAGATTGTTCAAAAGTTTGTTGATGGCCTAATGCGTATTGTGAAAATAAATGTTCATACTTTTGATAAAAACAACAATGATTACTCATTCTTACGTGCAATGGAGTTATTGTCAATCCAACAAAATCTAAACTAATGACATATTATATAGCACTTTATATTTAGAAAACTTTTTGATAACGATAAATCCCGAAATATTAAAGGATGGACTAGACTCATGTTTCTACAACCCGAGTAAATATATATATATTTAATACACAAACACACACACACACAAATATATATATAGGTAAATAAATATATATATACTTTAAACACTTTATATTTCTAGTATATTCCGTACTAAAGGGTTTCAAAACTTTTCATGAGGTTTTTAAGTTGCACTCATAATTCAGCAACTAATGAAGCGTATACATCGCTATACTAAAGCCTGTCTCGTCAGTTCCATTGTGTAGATTTTTGCACAATTAATAGAACATTGGGCACTTGAGCCATCAAATAAGGTCGTAAGTTACAAATTAATTCTTAATTAATATATTTGTAAAATATAAATTAAAGTATATAAATTATAATTATAAAGTATAAGTTGCATTCACTCATTCAGCTACTACGAGCGTATACATCGTAACTCGAGCATGTCTTGACAGTTTCCTTCTGTAGATTTTTGCATAATTAATGGAACATTGAACTCCTGAATCAACAATAAGGTTGTAATTTTAAAATAACAATAAAAACCACCTCGAAGTGGAAGGAATGCAACGAGATAAAGGTAATCAAATTGTACGAACTATTCCACCATACAGCCAACATGTTAAATGTCAGAACTGCTTGTTGCCACGTACACGGGCCTGTCAGCGTCATAAGAAACGTCAGAGCTAACTGGCTCCTTTGTTGTGTCGAGTTCACTGACTGACGTTTCACAATAGGCATAATTTTAACATTGTAATATCATCGACTTATGATATTCCTGGGGACATATCGTATTTTTAGATTAACAAACTGTCAGAATCTCAGGATCAATTTATTTGATTCAACTGCTGACATGTGGTACTTAAGGTTTGGTAAGTAAGGTTACCCCATTGCATATAAATATAAAATAGAATCTAAAAAAGCGAACAGGGACAATAGGTTACCATTAGGAATTTCTCGATAAGACAATTGGTTTAAATTGGCTGGTTATTCTTTTAGGCAGGTCATGATGTACAGTGAATAATGTATTCAGCGATTCACCATGCCTACACAACAAAAACACGCCTGATAGAAAGGCAGCTTGAAATTCTATTAGCATGTGGTGATGATGTTTAAACTCCTTTGGTATATTGCTATTATTAGTATAAAATGAATATTTCTGTTCAGTACAGTCTTCTGTGAGTAAAATTCTATAGTCTATGATGTTTCACCAAAAAAGGTTTTAGGTTTAACTTTTGATTCTATTAGTTACACAAGAGATAACTCATCCTATAATATAAATTGAGCACGGAAAAGAGAGCCTTAGTGTAATAGGTACAGATACACTAACTCAGGTAGTAAATATTTGAATGGTAACAACCAAAGTTACATGGTGAAGCGCTATCGTCAGCCCTCAGAACTAAATGAACTAACTGTCTTCCGGACATTACCACACATCTTCCGTATTAATGATATGTATTTCTTGTATAAAGAACACAAACAAAAAATCAAAGTGTGGGTAGTTAGAGTAAGTCTAGACTCGAACAGTAAATTGAGTTATTTACTTAATCACTGCTATTTGAACTTTCAGGTGAGATATTGTATTTAATTCTAAAATCCAACATTCTTTTCAACAAGACAGACAAGTTATAATAAAGTTCTTCCGTTATATCCTAAACACTGTATGTTGTACAATAAGTTTCGTCTGTTACTGCTGATGCTAATATTTAAAATTGGCCAGATCAAACCCTAGGTCTCAAATTCTAAATAAAAATTACTTTTTTTTTTACTTTTTAGGTTAAATAGGTAGATAATCGTATGTTATAGGAAATACTGTATGTGTCTTGGAGACTATTCTTTGATACTGAATCTATTTTTCGTATGAATATTTTTATTTAATCTGGCTTAAATAACTTTACAGGTTTAAACTTTTCATTGGCAAAACAGTTAGTTGTTTTGCCAAATACGATACGTTTTATTTCAATATAACTATTCACGCTCGTCGATCACAAATTGCATGAAATAGATTGCATAAATAATAAAAAATTACAACATATTAAAGTTAAGTTACTGAAACTCCGAATATCATAGTTCTGTATGGTTACTGCAGTTTTGCCCCAACAATCACATCGAATCCATTGCTCGCCCACTCCCTACTCCACAGAAAGACTACCAATATAACCGGGAATGCAACATCTGCTACAGCAAGTCGAGTGTATTCTTTCAATTTAATTTCAATCACAAAAGTAATTTAATTATATTGTTCCAATACGCTTCAAGCATTTCAGACTGATAGAATTTTCATTTATATAAATATTTAAATAGCGTACGTTATACTGTAGTATATTTTATATCACAGTGTAGTACATACTTATTTGCATTGTGCATTTTAAGGTTCCTCAATAGAAAGCAAATAAGTTGTGTGACAGCCGTATATCCACAAACAATCCTCACCTGACACAAAACCATTACGGAATAAGGAAGGGAAGCAGCGAAACACTATATCCTCCTCAATTTGTCCGAGTAAGTGTTTGTCCACAGTACATTTTATATATTCTTTTTGCCTTCTCTTCGTTCATCGTATGATAAAAAATATTAGATGGTAAAATTGAATTATTTTCATTAGCAAAAGTATTTATTTTTACATTCATGTCTGATTTGTCTCCAACCCTGCATTTTTGTGGATGTAAATATCAAGTGGAATCAAAAAAGAGTAAATTTTTACTAAACTTTGCTTATGGATTATTTGCTAAATTCCCAAATAAAACTTGCTATTTGTAATACACTTTTTAGTTCATTTACATAAAACTCACGTCCTCTGTACAAAAAGAATATGTATAAACTTGATACCTCTATCAAATCTTAACGCAATATGTATGGTCATTTAGACACATAACGATATTGTACAATCTGCTTCTAGAAAGCTTCTCGATCCAACGTTGTACACTTGTGTAGTCTAGAGTAAATCCATATTGAACCAGTTTTAGTCACTACTCATACCGTCAGATGATCATAAAACGTGATTTAAAATTTAATTTATGAATACAAACTGTTGTTTTTTTATTATTTAAGGTGTTCTTTTTTTATAATATTATTGTATTTACTAGTGTCTTATACTAAAAGAGTGTCCTATTTTCGGTTACATTTTCAAGAGTTATAAATTAGAGGGTTACATTTAATGTTTAAACATGGTTACAGATATGAATGGTGGAATCTGCTCAAAGATTCTTTCAGAAACGTAGATTCTGTATGGATTTCTACCACTATAGCACACACGCCTTATCAACTCTGTACAAATATTTACAGTGAGACAATGAAGAAACAATAACCAATACAGTAAAAGTAGAAGTTGTGTGTCTCATTTTGGCAGTTATGTTTTTAAATATTAGAAAACAGGTAAGTTTTCGTGCTGGAACTTTACTGAATCTAAATCGTTCAATCTTTCACAAGAGTTTCAAACATTTTGCAAGGGTTAGATGTTTTGCAATTTTAATTCTGTACAAATACTAGGGAAATTCATTTTAAGTTTTATTGCATTATGCCTAGTAAAAAGTCTTCGGTGTAATTTAAAAAGTGAAGGACGTGTAAATTAGCTAGCGAATAGTTGTAACAACGGCGTGGTGGAGCTTGGTGCTAACGGTAGATTCTAGGATCCTAGTAATTTACTTGCATGACATGTTTTATTTAAATCATTCAAATAAAGTTGTTTCAAATCAAGAAAATGTATGTTTGTAGCGTAAGCTAGTACATTGGTTGAGAATGAGTATATGCGAACTCAATGAATGTTCTCTGTATATTTTATTGGTTATTAGTTTATAATACATGATTACTAATAACTGT
Source organism: Homalodisca vitripennis (assembly GCF_021130785.1). Classification (NCBI taxonomy): domain Eukaryota; kingdom Metazoa; phylum Arthropoda; class Insecta; order Hemiptera; family Cicadellidae; genus Homalodisca; species Homalodisca vitripennis. Next base: position 167,374,671 of record NC_060207.1, on the reverse strand, counting down.
TTAATTGTTCCACTTATTTGTTTTTATAAACTAACATAAATCCGAAGCAAGATCTATTGAAGATTATGGAAGGTGTAGTATAATAGACTACATTATGTAACTAAATATTACAATATTTTTGACAAATTTCTTTTAAATACGATTTTATGAGGCATTAATTTCAAATTTTGTTCTTTATAAACAAGGTAAGAAAATGTCACATTACGTGTCCCGTAACAGGTTTCACTGCAGTTATGTATCCCATATATCGTTCTTGAGATATCCTGTGGACAGACAGGTCAAGAATTATACAGAAAACAAATGTTTACAACCCCCGCAAACAAAAGAGTAATTTCCAACTTACTTTAATTACGTTCAGACAAATCCTACTAATATGCTCGCAACTCATTCCTGTCTATGTCGAAATAAAGTTTCATGGATAATTTAAAGTCTACGAAAAGTCTTTCTCGCGATACATTATATATCTATTTATAATATTTGTAGTTAGGGTATATGTGTTAATATGCCACGTGACGAAATGTCAATTACTGCACTCAGTTTGATTACAGTAATTTATTCTGATATTTTCTCGTCGCCGTCATGGTTACCGTAAGAGCAATGTAAAAATGTTCACCAACGCTCAGCCTAATCGTATAGAGTAACATGCACCATAACCGATTTCGATGTTTGCTATACATTAACAAAGCCCAATGAAACATTTGAAGCCTGTAGGTAAGTTTTTTCGAGATACCGTGCGGAAATACAGACAAATGAACTCTAAATTGTTCAGCCCTCCATTAATACGAGGGGTATTTTTACTAACGCTCAAAAATTATTAAAACTCAGACCAACAGCTACTTCGGATTCTTAAAATTATAATTTAATTTGTTTAAATAAATATATATGAAAGTTTTTCCAATCAAAGTGGTATTTTGAAATCTGTGTTTCAGAATTTTGTTGAGATATAAATAATTGAACGGCTAATAATCCATACAGAAAGTTCTGTGTGAGAACATGTATGAAGTGTACTTTATATCAAGCGGCAAGATTTATGAGAAAGATGGATAACATCGACCCTTATCCATTATGTATTGCGTTGGTGACAGCTAGTTAGTTGCTGTTGAACGTGACCTAACAGACTACACAATGTATTCAATATACAAACAGTGCTTTTACTTAGGTTAAACAAAATATAAGATCAATAAATATTAATAACTACAAAGATAAATAATATCCCTATTGAAATAAAACCCTATTTAGAACATCCATAACCCTCGATGCTATAATGTTAAACTAATGGCGTAAAATTCTGTGTAAGAAAAATTTTAGTTTTATTTATTCCTACCGGTAGAGCTTTACTTTACAGAAAACAACTAAATTTAAACAGAGATGTGATCTCTAAAATATTCTTAACTTCAGGAAGCAAAAATAACAATAATACTAACTCTTCCTTAAATAATCCTCATAAATAGCTCTTGTTACATTGCCATCAATGCAAAAATTGAATCTTGCAAACATTATTTACATTATGTTTGTTGTCTACAAATTACTCAAACAATACCATATGGTTTTAGGTCCTATCTAGCTATAATTTCGTCTATATGTCTGTGTTATAAAAACTCTTTACTTTAAAACTGAATAAGTCATAGTGTTACAATTTTACATGAATATTTCTGATAATATCTAACTCTTTGGTAAATTAAAACATAATTTAATTAGTTTCATAATGGTAGTGGTTTATGAATGTCATGCCAACTCTCGTGACAATCAATTTAGAAACCAAATAGCGGTAGAGAAGTAAATGTACATAAAAGGCAAAACTTCGTTTGTTGTTATCGGATCTTAAATAGCTTTGAAAACTCATTTTCTTTTTGAATTAAGAAAATGAGTTATAGAAATTTTATAAGAATAGTAAAAATTGCATTTTTTATGCAAAAATTTGCAAATTTTATGCAAATTCTCTAAAAAATATCCCTACAAAAATAAATAGACCCGTAAATATAAAAAAACACACACTTCAACAATAAACCGTGGTACACAATTGCTATACCTCATTTGATTTGATTTATAGCAATGAGTATGGAATCAAGAAAATATTGCACATTATTATTGATAACAAAAAATTCACGTTGTTTTGCGAGTGGTTCAGAAAAATTGGTCCAAGTTAGTATATTGTGTTTATTCAACACTTTATAATTCACAACATTTATACCGCCATCTTGTTTCTGCCGTGATGATCGCTGTTTACTTTTAGACTCTGGTTAGTTTTTTGTGGTTCGTCGATGGTGTATTGTTCTGTAGACCGGCTCTCATAATTAGTTATGTGTTTTGGTTTTCTTAAGTAATGTTTAACAGTTAGTATACATGGAGTTGACATACAGTATAGTTGTTATGATTCCTAACTTATTTCTGTCACAACGCTCTGGTATGATTTCTTTATTTTAACCTAGATTGTAGTTAAAAAAAATGATAAGCTGTGCAATCAGAAAATCAATTGTATATGATGCTACTGTTTTGTAAAAGAAATTATAGGGACCCCAGGACCAATATTCTCCTGATAAATTTGTAGCTTCTACTTACCGAAATTCTATTACAATACTTTAAATAAAAAAAGATTTGATCAAAACCTCGATTTTGATTTGTAAAATGTGTCATCGTCTTCTCAATTATTGTATATAGACATTATTTAACTCATTTGTAGCAAAATATATGTAATATAATTACTTTCCTTCCACGATATTGGAACACAATAATTGACTTGAACAGGTAGATATTATAGGAGAGTACTCTATAACACTCTAATCCTTACTTATGACACCGGGTATAACTTCATTTACGTTGTGGTTTTTCATCCAAAACTGCAATTTCTCCCCCATTGTCATGTTAGTGATCGCTTGGAGAAAAAGTTTGTTTCGATAATTGAAATTTATTTTTAGTAATCTAATTTTTACCTATTTTAATCATCATTTATTCTTTTACTATTCTTCGGTGCTCAGTCCGCTAATCTTCATTAACACTACTATAAATTTATATTTAAGAAATTATCTAGAAATTATTTATAAATTACTTTAAATTTCTATTCCATAAATTATACGTGAAATAAAAGAGTATTTTCAAGTAAAACCACTAAATAGAGAACCTGTCATCCAGAACAAGCTACAGATGTTTATTACAAGTCATATTTTACAAAGCATTTTACATAACTTTAAAATATTCTCTGAAATAAAAAATAGTGCAATATTTGGAACGGTGATTGATGATGAAATAGTATAACTGTATGTTTTACTGACATGTTTAAAATCGTAGCTCTACAGCCACCGTGATTAAATACACTCTATAAATCGATTTCTTATTTTATACTGATGAATGAGTCTGCAGCCCTCGATGCTTCCCTCCACACATTAAATTGTTGTACAAACAGCCCTGGTGTTGTATACTGGCGTAGCGACGAGTCAGATCCTGTCGTTACGTAGAGGAATACCGAAGTCCATAATAATAGTTTTGAGCTTTACTCTTGTTTCACGTATTTTTCATCGCGTAACGTTTTCTTAATAATAGTAAAACAGTTTAATTCAGAGTTTGTTTCATTTTTTCAAAATTTACAAAAATTAATTTAGCTTTTTATGAATATCAAGTATATTCTATTCTCTATATAGCCTGTCATGATTTAAAACTCTCGGTATACAACCTGAACCCTTGCAGGAAACCGATTTACCTTAATATCTATTTGTTTTTCAAAGGTCCATATATAACTAAGAAAGAACTTATAAATCATCATAATTATAGAATTTGTATCAGCTAGTTAGACTATAATATTATACCAGATTACACAGAACTGAGACCACAATGAGAGACACTACTGTCACGACTCTGCTCACCAAACATAAGGCTGCCTGCCAACAAGTTTGGTAATATTGAGCAACCATTTGAACTTTATGATAGATAAAAAAAATTGTGACGGTAAATAATTAGGCCTTTATTATGTTTTATTGGTGCGTCTTCCCAGTTTTCAAAATAAAACCAAATCATTTTAAAACTCTCTCAGTTTTCTTCCGCAGGTCAGTTTACAGCCTTTTTGATTTCTTTTGACAAATCGTTGAATAGACATCCTTACATAAAATTAAGCCAAAGTATTATTCTGTTGTGTTAAATCTTCAGCTCCAATTTTAAGTACTGCATGTCTATGTAACTTTGGAAGGTGAAGTACGAACACACTTCTTCAATGCTATATAACGTTGAATAACCAAATGTTTTAGTTCATCTTTGTACCTCTTCCGTTGTCATATTTTAATACCCTATACACTCATAAATTACCTACCAAATTACACACAAATTATCTTTAATAATTTCCGCCCATATCATTATTTGTTAAAATTATTTTAAGCTTCTTTTGCTGTATTACCGCACTTACTTAAATTGTATTACAAGACTATATAACTTAAAAAATCACGAAATAATACAGTAAGATAACTTAATTAAGTAGTTACCGTAAAGTAGTTAATTCGTTAATGTAATTGAAGCTTGTAGTTGGAGAAAAGTATAGGTATTTAGTCACTCAGCACTAACTAGATTATTATCCAATGAATGAACTTATTCCATCCCTAGTTTAGTACTGCATACACTGTAGTCGATTAATTATACAACCTGTTAATATTACTAGTATTCTATTTCAAATACTAATAGCTAGGTTTGTAAAAAACCATAATTAATATATGTTTGGCCCTTAGTAGGTAAGATCTAGAGTGCAATTTGAATAAAAATTGTAACTATTAAAATAATTTAAACAAAAGAGTATCATCATTATATGAAGTTCAGATATAATACAGTATGTATAGTGTTTCATTGTATTACCAAAAGCATTTTGTAGGTTACACCAACCAGTCATTTATAATAACGTTCTGCTCTAACGTAGTGGTTTCTCTTAAGGTTTTCAGATAGTGGCTGTATAAAATTTTAAAATGGCACTAAAAATGACATAAATCCCAATTAAAACTGGACTTGGCACAAAGACAGTTGCTTGAACGTGGTTATTAGCTAGTCTAAAACAACAAATCTTTCAAGATGGTAGCCATCCGTATTTGTCCAAAATATTTCTCTCTAACGTATTGCAGAACAGTAAAATTGACATGTTATCAAATTATCAAGCATTTTAAACGAACATTTATTCTTATACATTTGAAATAACCCTCATGGTTTGAAGATAGCAGCCGCTCAAAACATTTTGAAAAATACAATGGAATTGATACAAAATATTATTTTTTCAAACATATTTTTGTATTTATTAAGATTAAATCAAGTACACGATTATAAAAACTAATTTTCATAACGATTTTTTAACATTTCTGGAACCGATTTATAAAATATTTAAAAGTATTTACGTGTAATAACCTTGAAAAGTTATCGTGCCCTCAATGTTGTGCATATTAAACGTATTAACTAATAATTCATCTTCCGTTTGTCATTTCGAGATGACAGTCATAATATGAAATCTTACCTTTATTTAGTCTAAGCCGGACGGGATTTTCATTTTCAAATGATTGTTTGACACACTACTCCCACTTATGTAAAGATATATAAATAAATTAAACTATATTAATTGAAATATATGTTTGTATGTATTTTATCCCTGTCCAGGGATGGAAGCAAGAAAGGGAGGGACATAAGAAGAGATAGGAACATATGATTATAATTTTTTTGGTATAGCAGTTAGAACGTGTACCGTTATTTAGTTTTACTTCATATAATACATATTTTCGCAACCCAGTTACTTGTTACTGGTTAGTATAAGTTACATCCGATGTTCATGGAACTAAATTCTTCAGGGAAAGAGGATTTTTCCGGACATGTTGCAATCGTTCAGTAAAACAAAACATCAGTGACACTACGTTTCGAGATCTGCAATCTGATCTCTTCTTCAGGTAAATAACTAACCTATAACACATGACTACAAAGGAGGTTAAATTAAACAAATCATACCAAAGCGTTGTAGCACGCCTATGTCAGGAATCGCAACCACCAAATTGTGTGTCAAATTCACTAACTCTAATAAATGCACTTAATAACAACTATACACAACACTAATCATTAAAACTAAACGTCTGTATTCGTCTACCAACCACCTACGATTGACCAGAGGCCAATAGCAAATGGTTATCGTCAGGACAGAAAGAAACAAGACGGCGGAAATAAAAAGGAAGGGTAACAGGAATGGGCCTCTATTATTATTATTTATTGGTTCATGCTAGATTAAATTCTTAAAACCATATTATGACTCCGCATTGGTTTATTACATATATCTGATTCGTTTGATACTTTTGGTTATTTTCTTAGTTCATTTTTTAGAATGGCAACCAAAGCGGCCTAATCTCGACTGATGGTTGACTGATTGGTTGGTCTGCTAAGTTAATGTATGATGCCTCTATTTATTTACTTTTGAAAAAATGTGGTTCCCGATGTATTATGTTGGCTTCATCCCAATTCATAAGATGGTATTCGGACCAACAATGGTGTGCAATTTTTGACTTTTCTGTGAGACCCTTTCTCGTGTTTTCTTTGTGCTCTTTTATCGTAACGTTTAAATGGTATTTTTGTCTCGCCTATGTATTTTCTATTGCAACTGTACTTTATACTGTAAACACAGTTTTTTGAATCTTGTGTGCAATTTTTCGGTTTTTTTTACGAGACTTTGTCTAAGAGTATTGTGTGTTTTAAACGCGGTCTTAATGTTGTACTTTATACCTACTCTTCTAATTTTCTCTGATAATCCCGGCACATAAGGGATTGACATGAACGAAAATCTATCACTATTCTGTTTTTCTGACTCAGGAATGATTCTTCTGGTTCGTTTGCACTTTATTACTAATTGAGGGTATCCGTTACTTCTAAGATCCGATTCAAGTTTCTTAAATTCCTCTTTTAGTTCATCTTTATCTGAGCATAAGCTCTTTGCTCTTAACCAAATAACGAGTAGGCAACTCCTTCTTTGACAGATGGTTGGACTGATAATTTAAATATTTTTCTGTGTGTGTTTTCTTTCTAAAAACAATTGTCTTAAGGACATCCCATCTCTTAATACACACACATCAAAAAAGGGAAGCTTGTTTTGGACTTACACCTTCCATTTCCATTGAAAAATCATTTTTTCCTTCACAATCCTTCAACGTCAAAAATAAACTTCAAACAAAGAACTAAATTCTTGGGGGATTGATAACCTAATTGGCAAGCGTATCAATTATTTCCCTTTGGAACTTTCTTACTGCCGATCCTCATGTGCCTTGTCCGTAAGTAAAAAATTACATTTTCGTATCATAAGTACGAAATTTAATGTAAATGTAAAATGTACGCCCTTTCGTGCGACACATATAATTTGAATGTAATGTAAAGTAAAATTATAACATGTAAAATAACTTACCTTGAATGTGTTTTATTTGCCAGATCAACTTGGATAATATTAGTTGCGATGTCCTTCTCACGAGACCACGTTGTCGTGATTATAAGTTGTCTCGATAAATGGCTAATACCGTCCCGATTTTGTTTTAAGGCGAGTTTGCAGTTTGCTCTTCGAGCTCACTTCTTGAATTCAAGCCCAATTACTTCATGTTTTTAGACTTCCAGTCTACTAATATTCCCCCTTCCCGACTACAGCTGCATTGTCAAGCCAAGAAACGCTGACGCCCACGTTTGTGAGTCAAGTTTATCGTAAAGGGAAGTTATTTTTAAAGTTTTTAACAATTATTACTTTCGAAGATACAATCCACGTTGTCGTGATTATAAGTTGTCTCGATAAATGGCTAATATCGTCCCGATTTTGTTTTAGGCGAGTTGCAGTTTGCTCTTCGAGCTCACTTCTTGAATTCAAGCCCAATTACTTCATGTTTTAGACTTCCAGTCTACTAATATTCCCCCTTCCCGACTACAGCTGCATTGTCAAGCCAAGAACGCTGACGCCCACGTTTGTGAGACAAGTTTATCGTAAAGGGAAGTTATTTTTAAAGTTTTAACAATTATTACTTTCGAAGATACAATCCATAGAACATTGGAATATTATGTTATTCCGTACAGACGTTTTATATATACTGCGTATATATAAATATATATATATATATATATATATATATATATATATATAAAGATACACTATTAGAAAACAAATTAAAACTATTCCACCCATTATCGGAGTTAGTATTAACAGTCGTGTTTATAGATTTATTTGCTAATATGTATTGAACGAAGAATTTTTTAAATCTGTACGAAAGCTTGAAATATTTCACCGCATGTAAATTTAAAACAACATAATATACATCACACTATATATATATATATATATATTTATATATATATATATATATATATATGTATTGTATATGTATATATATCCTAATTAAAATGTTATGCATGTTTAAAAAGTTGTTTTTGTTAAATGAGACCAGGTAGTATACTCGGTAGAATTTTAGATACTCCCAAAAAAAGACACTTACGAAGCAGTTCTGTATAAACATGGAATTTATTTGATGCATTGTAACTGAGTGTGATCGCTGTGATCTCCAAATTTGCAATGGTGTTTTATACTTACAATAGCTAGGTAACTGACAGGGAAACAATCCATTTGTTGGATCTTTATTTTAAAACATCAAGTGATAATGTGTAACCCACACAGTTATTTTCATTTCTTCTACAGCGTTTGACAACATTCCTAGGGCAAGTCCATTGTAAATTTGAATTTTATTAATAACTCCATCTGCTGGACGCCCCTCACTCATTGTCTTTACTGTCAGAGATTCATGCTACATTGAGATGTTACTTTTCGCTATCCTCTTCTGGATATGGCCCACATACACATTACTCTTTTCAGTGGCGAAGTATTGACCAAAAGTATTGTTTAACAGTATTGCGCTTACGCTTTCTTACTACTTAAATGTCCTTTGACTAGAAACCCTCGAAAAGTTTCCAATATACCTTGTACCTCCATCTCCCACAATGCATAAATAATTAGATACACCGCCGTCTTAATGTTTGCTTCTTAAACGATGTTTAAATTTAAAAAAGTTTGATAGAATTTGAGCGCCAATCGCTTTACTAATCCAATCATAATACCCTTCAAGGAGGGTATAGCCTCTTATCTACCACTAGCGGAAGGTCCCTTCTCTACCACACAGCATTAGTTTTTATAATTATAAACTGAAACCATTGTAAATACTTATGCAACTACAATGCAATTTCACAAAACGTTCTTGTTATCTCAAATATATGTAATTTAAAACTGAAAACTATTGCAAGATGTCTCCCTGGACTTATATTGGTATTTTCCTAAAGAAATACGTGCGAGTTTTCAGAAATGGCCGAGTCCAGTAATAAGAGAGATCACCTGGTTCAAAGGGCATTTACTTAGCTTCATCATGAAATGAGTATTACAGTTATAGTCTCTAATGAGTTTCTTACTAAATGATTGCACAGAGGAACTCCACCGCCTGTGGACAGAACTCAGGCAAATTTGTTGTCCATTTAAACAGACTTACTGTTACAGTGACGTAATATATAATATTACTACTAATAACCACATCAAGTATATGTGTAATATCAGACAAATATTCTGCTCAAAGGGCTTTGGTATGTAATTAGAAAGTTAGCTGATACAGCCAAACTTATGACCAGGCAGCCTTGTGTTTGGTGTGGGGAACCAGGACATTGTAGATGTTCCAAGCTTTGTAATATCTACCCTAATATAATTGTCCAACCAGAATGTACCAAATACATCAAACAGGTGACGAATTACAAGCAACGTTACTCTCCTGAATACCATATAACATTAAGATGTACCATATATATATTTGATTACAAAAGAAATATTATAGTTGGTGCCGAACGTTTGTCCAGCTGTTAAATTTAATATCATAGTAACAATCCTTTAAAATACCTTTTTTCGTTACATAAAAATTACTAAGTGATATACTGGTCTTTTATTTAAATTTCAGGAATTTAACGTAAAAACATTTAAATTTTCCTGAAATTTTATTTTGTAACACATTTTTGAAATATGGCTGACCAAAGACGACAGAAGATAATGACTTGATTTTTCTGTTTTGTATGTGAAATATCACTGAAAGGATTAATATGGATTTTATATTAAACATGTGCAATATAATATTTTACTAAACAACATATAATTTCCATAACTCATTTAAGTACTGTAAAAAAATTATTTTATAGCCAGTACCATAGCAAGTTAAGTAGGATATTGTGCAGGTCTAATACAATTAGCCATGTATGGATATGTTTAAAATTTTTAATTATAAACTTACATTTTTAGATATGATGATCTGTTCTTTATAGTTATTAATTAATTATGAAATGCATAAACTGTTTGATAGTTTTCAGGAAAATTATTATACATAAATTTCTATACTTTAGTTCAACTATATAGTTAAGGTGCTACATTGTAAATCTCACTCAAATTTTGCATAGTTTCAAAAAATTTTAAATTATTTTACACGTAAAAATTATATATGTGTAAATAATTTGTTTAAAGTACAAAAATCGACACATTAACAATTTTAAAATTATGTTTGATTTTAAAAGCTTTCTTTAGTACAGTAAAGTGTATTTATACTTAACAGTAACAGGCTGTACGGGAGAAGAAGCAAAACCCATCTTGAGTTTAGGAAGGTAAACTTGAACCACAAAACATAACTTAAGCAGTCAAACACAGGGCACTCGATATTGAGTCACTATCGTTATAAGAGAGTTTCTTTATACTTATATCAGATAATGTGTTAAACTTTCATGTCTTGTAAGTTTACATGTTGAATATCATGAATAACAATAGATATATTTGTTTATGTCCTTACAGGATTACTGAATGCTATTAAAGTGTTAGTTATACATTTTGGCATTTTCGTAGGTTACGGAAAAGTTTTTCTTCTCACGTACTGCCAATTTCTGAAAATGCCAATATACGGTGAGACTTGTTTATAGAAGAAGCTAAACCGTGATAATTGATTAACTTTTGCAGTATATGCATACCAAACACTTTCTCCATACTTACAACGTAATTCTCTTTCATGAACAATTTACAGCAGCCAGGTCTATTTGAACTATATAAATTGAAATAGAATAGTTATTTCAAACCTTATCGTGAACGCTCTCCTTGTCGTTGTTGATAGAGTTGGTTCTTTCTGAGAAATCCTTTCCCTGTTGACATCATATCACTGTTTGATGCTCCCAGCCCATCAGCTGACGACGAATCAAAAACATCTCTCCATACAATCAGTAAATTATCAAAATTCTAGAGTAATAATAAGTTCCTTTATTTTAAATTTACTATGTAATTTAGGATGTATTGAACATGTGTCTAAATTGCATGGCCATTGTTGCAAAAGAACCAAAGTTAGAAAAAATAATTACTATATTAAATACGACATAATAATTGAGAGCTGTCCAAATAAGAGTATCATAAACGTTATTATAAAGATACAATACATGTTATGAATACTAGACTATTTATAAATCAATGTTTACCTTATATTGATGAAGGGAGAAGCGAAACAGAGCCTTGATGAATATAAACCTGCCGAGTAAAGACGGTAACCCGTGCTTGTCTTTTACTACTTGGCTCTCTGGTACTACCTAATAGGTAAATATCCTAAATAAAATACTCATATAGATATTTCGTGTGAAATAAATATTAGTTTATATTTATGTTTAAATTAAATAATAGAATAACGATGTTTGAGTTCTTTGAATAAGTAAATAATCCAGTTTGTTCGAATGTGTGATATTTTGTTCATATAATTAGTATTAAACTCCACATAGTAGGATGTAAAGTTTAAGTTGAGTGTTTGTAGTGTTTATACAATAAAATTAATGGTACATGTTCTTGAAAACATAATAAATATTAATGTTAAGTGAGTGAGAGGTTTTGGTTATAAGAAAGCGAATTCAACAGTAACTTAATTTAAATGTTATTATATTGCTTGTTAACTAGGCTGACCCCGTTTGGTTTAATTTAGAAACGTGACGGAGGGAACAACAAAAAGGTATAAAGTTTAACACTACAGATCAATCATGTGTTACTTATAAAATTATATAAAGTGTAATTGTTTAAGTCACTTAAGGTTTTGTTACAAAATTATTGTATTTTTTTCATAGAATAATACCATTACTATGGAAAGATTGTAGTTTGGGTCTCAGGTTAATATTGTCTGAAACGATGTGTTCTCCGTATATATTGTTTGTAGGTATTCTTCACTCTATGTTTTATGGGTTATAATAGATAGATGTTATCAGTATCAGCACCTTCTTCATTCTACCTTTTCTCTCGTATTTGTTTCTGTTTTTATTACCGGTAATATATTAAAACACCAAATTTTGGTCAATAATTTAGTTTATTTGTAATTAATTTTAATTTTAATTTTTTTTAATTATATATGATAACAACAAATAATTTTAAATCCATTATAATAGCAATGCTTTAGCGTAGTAATTGCAATGTTTTAAAATAAGAAAAAGTGGCAAAATAAATAATTCAGTAACATTGTTAAATGTGAAATCCATGAATCCACATGAGAACCGGGTAAACAGTTGGTAAGTAAACGATAGCCAAAGTAACGTGGGTCAGTCAGTATCAATATCAGTTGGTCAGATCCTGGTGTGGATTAGCCCTTCAGTTGTGTACCCAACAGTAGCGGTAGTTTGCACTGTGTACAGTCGATAACTCTCATGGCCAGTGGATAAACTTGTCACCGCCGCAAATGGACTGTTGCGGACTTTGTGATTATTTTAAGCAAGATTTTTTCTTTACTTTTATCCAGTTATGGTTCCATAAAAATTAAATTAGTAAGGATTTTTGTACATGAAATGGTTGGTAATCCATATCTCATTAGAGAACGAACAACATTAACTCTAAGGGTTCTGCTACAACTACATTGTTCTGTTCACTGCCTCACTCAACAGAGTTAGACAGACCATTGTATTCACGCACATATATTCCCAAGCTGCCAAGTCCTGTACTGACCAAGAAGTCAGTAAAGTTCTGTTTGCTCTTTCTCTCACTCACCAAGATTAGGCAGACCATTCATTGTGTTTGTATCACACTCATAAATTCTCACGCTGCAAAGTTCTGCTCAAGTAAGTGCATTTCTGTTTGCTCTTTAAAACTGACAGGAGAGAGGGTTACTTCATTCTCATTTATGTTACAAAATTAAACACTATGAATGCCAATTAGGTGTCACCTTATTTAATACGTTTATTAATTTCGGACAAGAAAACAAAATGCTCCATATCGGATAAATGTCAATTAAAATGGGCAATAACATTGACAACGTATATGAATGTTGTTTAATTAAATGTTGACACCTATGCCTAGGGCAGAGGTTGTTTTGTTTTGAATGAGAGCAGTATTCACGTGTGATTCTGTTGAAAGAGATTTTATTAAACAAGTTAACATACTAATATGAAATTAAAATTGAAAATTACAATTACAACCGGGAAGATTGAATCTAAGATATCGTACTCAAACATTAATACCGCCAAAATCAGAATACTGCTTTACATAATGAGACATATAATTCTGTTTAATTAAATCAGCAGACTTATGTAAAATGTTACATGTGTACAAATGTTGTGTAAAATGTTACATATACATTTTATAAAAATAAACCTAATCAAAACAATCCCGTTTTGGACATTTGCTATCCACGTTATAAAAATACGTTTTGAGGAATTAAATTTGTAATTTAAAGTTTTCTAACATTCTAAAACAATGCTGTAAGAGCTTTCTTTATTGTTTTGCTCCAAGGTACTAAACAATAAATTGAATGTACACCAGCAATAATAGAAAATCAGTAGAATCTAAACCAACAACATGAAGGCACCCCCTAGGGGCCCATCAATAGTGAACACTTTCTTCTACTAGTCTAGATGTTACAAGTATGTATTTTGTTTACATATGTTTGAAACATTCATTCGTGCCTTCCTTCGTTATTAATATTATTAAAAGGATCTAGTGGCATATTTAGAATATTTATTTATTTTTTTATTAATAGCCATCCACAAATTAAACTAACTGTACAATCTTTGTCATTTATTTGTGTTTCAAATTTGTTAATGCATGTTTTTTTACCATATACAACTTTAATATTATGAATACTTTACAAGATGCTCTCATAAATCAAATACTATAAGAATTGGTAACATATCGTTCACCGTTCTTTACATATTCTTCTCTTTGTATATTAATGACACAAGCACAAAATACACATTGAAATATGTAAATGTAATTTGTCCCTAAACAATTAATAAGAATAACAAACAATAGGTGCAGGTAGTAGGGTTGTAGTTGAAAAATTAAAGACACCGGCACTAGAACAAGCGATGAACCCTGTTGAGAGTGCAAATTTTGCTTTGGCAGGAATTCTAGAGCTCGATGAATAACTGAGGAGTACACCTCATAACTTTGAATGCTTAATGGATTACAAAAGTTAAACTTCAATTCAAATAGACAGTATAAGTAAGTATTTCATTCTCTATTCTAAGAAATGCAGATTAACGAAATGTACAGTGGGTTTTAAGAGGCTAAACTCTGGTAGCTAACATTTCTAAGTATAAACTCCAGTTCTATTAATAAGAAAATGTAATATGACTTAGCTTAACAGACGCTGCAAGACTCTTTTCTGCACAAACAGTGAAATTTGATTAGTCATTCTTATAATGTTTTATCACAATTATTACTCTTCAATTATTTTTGTTGATTGGGTTGTTTAAATCACCTACTTTACTCTTATTAGTAGTATGTACATTTCAAATTCAGAGAATTGAACTTCAGGTACTAGATTAAGGTGAATAAAAAAAATTAAAAAAATAATTTAACTAAATTATCATATGTAATAACTACCTCGGTGGCTCATTTATTTTACTAAATTTGTGTGGGATAATGTATACGTTAAAAAGTCTATTGCGTAATAAACGTTTTGTAAAAACAAATTTGTCATCAGATAGTAGTCCAGAATTGATTTTGGCAATTTCAAAATGCTCTAAAGTTGGCATTACGTAACTTTCTCGCATACGTGTAAATTGTCAAGACTGTCTTGGATATTTGTGTATGTATGGCCAGTATTAATTAAATGGTCAGCATAATTTGAATTAGACGATTTTTTCAATGCTCATTATGTTCATTAAATCTAATTTTGAATCATCAGCTGGTTTTTCCAATATAGTGGTTTTAAGATATGTTGCATTATAATTAGTACATTCCAATTTTGTTAAATTTTGAATTTTAATTTTGGTTTCTTGAATTATTTTTTTAAAAGGCCGAAGTTATTACAAGTTTTAAATGCTAATTGATATTTAAATAATGGTTTGCTAAATTTGTATCAATATTTAACAAGATAGTCGGATTAGCTGTATTTAATATTTCTTTCTATTTGCTTTTTGTGGGTCTCCAATAATACGTCAAGTGTACCAATAGAAATAAATTAAGCTGTACAGTAATCTCCTGTACACAAGAAAACACACTGATATAACACAATCTATAACATGAGATTTATAGCCAATAAACCTTATGGCTGCCATTAACAAAATTGCGATCCCAATCTGATGGCTCAATTCTGGAGTCAGGCATTGAAGTCGTTGGTATGTCGGAGCGGGTGCTTACTTTCTTTATATACGGTAATGGTACTTTTACGGACACATAATCGTGTATCTAAATTAAATCTCACAATGAACCTTATCCTTTGTGATAGTAACATACACTCAACACCGGTTTCTTGTGGGGCTTCACTATATTGAATGACGAGTTTGGCCTTGAACGATTAGCATATGTCATTTCTGTGTAGGCAATTATAAAGCAGAGTGTGCAAAAGACAGCTGGAACAGAATTAGTGATTAACAATTAATTTTTGTACCAATTTTATTTGTGTGTAGGGTTTATCAACCCTTACACCCCAAGGTCTGGTGGTAGATAGACACTGGCTGGACCCTAGGAGAGCAAGAGTTAAAACGATACTCATCATAAACAATGCAGAAGTATGCCACACTACGTGTCACGTAACAGGCTTCGCTGAGGTTACATACAAGATTTCAAGTTTGTATAGCCACATGTGTTATTATGTCACAGGTTAAAAAGTCAGATTTACTGATTTTAGTTTTTTATCCCTTTTAAGCCTCCAATCTTGGCTATTCTGGACTTTTGCTGTTATTTCTGTATGATGGGTGTTCCACGAAACTTGAACCTGTGATCTCTCAATTAAAGAGCCGTGACTATATCCACTAGGAGAACAATAACATTTTACTTTGTTTACAACTTTTTTAATCCCCGATTTTTCGTTAGTATCAAGTTTAACCATAATACCAATATAAACATATTAATTTACGGTTAGACAAACCCCAAGTAGTGGCATGGATTATCATCGAATTCGCTGTTGCTTATAAAGAAATATGAAGCTTCATGCAAAATATCAAATCTATTGGTTAGTTAATTCTCGAGGTATAGTACGGACAGACAGACATTATTTTTAAAGTACCTGGAATTATAGCCTTCACTAACAATCGGAATAACGGTTTAATTTAAACATATATCTTTAAAAACATTTTGTACTTTCTTATTTGAAAAATTATGATTGATTGTACAGGGTAACCAATAAGGTTT
The DNA here is from genome assembly GCF_021130785.1 of Homalodisca vitripennis. Lineage (NCBI taxonomy): Eukaryota > Metazoa > Arthropoda > Insecta > Hemiptera > Cicadellidae > Homalodisca > Homalodisca vitripennis. Next base: position 167,358,053 of record NC_060207.1, on the reverse strand, counting down.
AACTTCTTACTTTCTGTTTCACTCTCAATTATGTGACGTATTATGTAGTATATACTTTACCAGGCAAATGAAATACATTATGTTGATTATAGTTCCTTGACATTATCATTAGGTTAGACCTAATTGACAAATCGAGCTTTGTTTTAGAGTAATTATTTATGATCATGTTTTTTTTATTCAGTAACATGAATATTTTATGAAGAGTGACATTATTCTTATATATCAAATATACCTTATTTTGTAGCTGGAACAAAAATTGAACGAATCGTCATATGAAGCAAACAGTTTACTTATACAGTGCCGATAGAAATTTTTCTCATCAATTAATATATTAGTATTTTTTATGTTTCTCACAAAAGATAACTAAATAGTTGAAAGATCTATGTTTCGCTGATATATTATTTATTTGAAACCATAAAATATTATTCGTTCTTTTAAAAAAATGTCTGCGTCAGAAACATCCTACCCATTATCCTGGCTGTCAGAGAGGCTGACATTTCATGTGCCGCAGTGACTGCGTGCAGTTTTGTTGTGTCTTCCATATGTTTTAAAATAACAACTTAGTTATTACTTAGTTAGCTTTGAAAATTCACACAACACAGATTGTGTCCCAAGTTTTCTACGACCGACTGTGTACAATTGAAGGTAACCTTAAAAATTATTAATCCGTTTCAGAACAGGTAGTGATTTGAAGAATTATACTTATATTTTTAATTAATTAATTAATTAATTTTAATTATATTTTCCAACCTCTGGAAACTATTACTTTGTGAATGATGTTCATTCTATAGAGGGTATTGACTTTAGCAAATTCTGACCGTCTGAAAGTCCCTGACCTTTGGAAATCAATAAGGAAGACTTTGGCTTCAATAATTCTCTGGACTCTTACAGCTCCAATCCTGCAAAAGCATCCGTCTTCTAGGTGCTCCAGCTTCTTAAGGTTACACTCGTTAAAGGTTTTCGGGTTATGCTAGTATCCAGCCTGTGAGGTTTCTCGGTTCCTGGAACCCTGAGCTATTGCGGTTCCAAGGTGTTGACATACTTAATTACTAAAGTAATTAAATCAATGTATTCGTAAGATATACAAACTAGCTTTGTAAAACACTTTTAGCTATAATTTAGAACTACAAACAAAGTGATTACATGATTTGTCAAAAGAAAACCGAAGGAAGTGATCAGTGGATGCTTTAGAACAAAGCCAGTGGTAGAGACATAGATGAAATGACTGAAGTCCTTACTTTACCGCTATATACGACTTTCTAGTAAGTGTTCTCCGAGGATGTAGAGGGAGTCTTTTATTAACATTTGAAATAAAAAATAAATCAATATTTTAACCTTATTGCTGGTTCTGGTACTCTGAATCATCTAATCCAAACTAGATACATTATTTAATTATATCGTAACTAGTAGAAATATAACTAAAGCTTTCTTTTTTAATAATAAAATTTTAATATTTACTATAGATAAATAAGGCTGCACTCTCTTAGAGCCGTGTTGCATTTTTATTTTATTCACAGATTTATTTCAATGTTGAAGTAGATGCAAGGGTTAAACATATTAAGCCATTATTATGGTATTCAAAACCCAACTAAATCGATCCAACAATATTGCTATGATTATAGACTGTGAGTTATGAACTCTCATTGAACAAACATTACATTGTTTGAATGACATTCCAGTTGACCTTTAAATTTAACAGCAAGTCTGAGCAGGTATCTATAGAAACTAAATTAGCTGAACAACATTATTTCTTGTCGTAGTGTGGTGTTTTTGTCCGGAAACATATGGAATGCTTTTATGCACTTTATAACTTATTATAACAATGTACAACATAACACGCGTACAAATAATTCAAGTATTATAAATTATGTAGTGTTGCTATAGTATAAATTAATAATAGTACAATTAATTGAGATATGCCGTTTCTGGTAGGCGAATGAAAGATTTTTGTATAACACCCCACGGAGCCCGGTTACATTTCCATGTGGTAAAAAGTTCCGAACCTGAGGTTCGAATCATTCACAAATAAAAAAAATCTTTGGGATTTTGCAAGTCTATATCTTTAAAACTAGCATACCTAACAGTAAAATAAGCAATAAGTAAACGCTGCAAAACTAACAAATAAATACTAAATTAATAACTTAAAAGCTAAGAGATTTGAAATGTTTTAAGTTAATTTTTGTTGTACTCGACAAAACATTTTCTAAATGGTTAATTAATGTTATGAGTATTGAAATCGGTCAGTCAGTTCAGCAATAGCTGTGGCTGGGCAAAGTCCTCCCTGAAATATTCCGCACTGCATGGGTGCCAGTGGATAGAAACAATATTATCAGATCAATAAGTATAGAAAATGTAACATAAATACAAAGGAAGACACTTTAAACACAAATATCTTCTAATATCTATTAAAATCGTAAACTTTTAATGTCATCCAAATTTAATGAAACCAGTAGAACAAGTTTAACTATTTAAATCTTTGGAGAATAAGGTGTTTGAAATTGACTTTTGGTTATTAATGTGAAGAATGATTCACACCGTGTTTCAGTGATGAGAAGCTATAAATAAATTTTTTCGTTTAGTTTAAATCTAAATTTAACGCATTATATCCACATTTCTGATAACTATACAACTTATTAAACAAGCAGAACCAATTAGAATGAGTTGTGTAATCATTTCGAAGCTATAGTTACCATATTATCGTACGTAACCACTGTATGTATAAAACTATTTGTAATTAGTATTTGGTACAATTACAGGAGTTAATTATTTACATTATATCAACACATATTAAAAAATTTGAAATAAGGAACTTTCCTAAATCCTTTGTATGAATAAATAAATATAACAGGATAGGCAATAAAAAGACTATGTAGACATAAAGTTTCTAAGATGAACCAATCTTAAATACAGGTAACCGAAGCCCAGTTACCTGGAAATACATAAACGGCTCCATTATTCATATACTTCCAAACCTCGGTTTACGATGTCAAAATTGAATTGTCATTTTTATTGAAACCCAACTATGCAATACGTAACATTTCTCACTGAAAAAGGTAGGAAAAAACTACTGACCTTTATTTGTTTTATAAATAACAAACCGATGTATACCAAATGGGTTCACTCATATTTAAAGCATAATTCTCTCTAACATCCTCGTGTCTAAGATTTAAATTAGATTAGAGTTGTCCATTACTTCAAATCTAATCGGAGTAAAAACTTTACAAACATTATTTCTAATCGATTGTAAACAAATCAAATCTTCGTTTTTAAACTCCTTGAATATGTTTATGATTTTGATTCATAATTTTATAAAGTTCAAGTTTCTAAATTTATGTTTAGAATACTGCTGTGTACATAAGCATGCCAACCATTAAAGATCACTCATGAAATTTTAATTTCCTTTCAACAATACCCAAAGGGAAAAAATAAGTAGTTGAACAAACAGTTTGAACTATGAACATAGACAAACTGAGATAAATGAAATAGACTTATTGCAAGGTAAGCGCACGAGAACGAAAGCACTTACAGCGGCAATAACGTGCATTGCCAGTAGACGGACTGGAACCAATAACGGGGAAACAATAACAAAACACTCGATGTAAGAGCCATCCACTTTTAGTGTCGCTATCAAGCTGGAGACTTAATTGTTCGGACATTTATAAGATATGTTGTCTCACTGACTTGTGACGTTTGGCACGTCTAGGTGTATAATTTTATTTGTAGTGATTATAGTTGTTTTAATATTGATCGTATAAGAATTGGTAACTTAGGTTGTAGTGTGCTCATAATGTAGTGTTACATGTAATTGTGTAACATTCACCTGGCGTAATATACTTCCATGAAAGCTGTCATCCACAGGTTGACCTAATAACCTTACCTTACTAGTAATTCCTAACTAAGAGATAAGGAAATCATTTAATCGTTTCTGTAATCACTTCTGTATGGTTTTGTATTGTGAGATAAATGGTTTGGGTTGGTATAACGATAAAACAATGGCCTGTAACTCACAAACAAAGCCCTTGGAAGTCGAGTCTTAATTAGATTCGAGACAGGTCGTTGAATATTACACAAACTTTAAATAAGTTTTAATTTATTATAAAATAGTAGAGTAGTATTTTATCTCCTAGAGCTCGTTGTGAAATCTTCCCACTGGTAATTACCCAGACTGCCCATAGAAGCGGATAAATATCATGAAAACCCCGAGTTTTCCCATTGTCCTCCTAATCTTTGTGCTCTCAGGTGTTTCTTAACGAGTTCTCCTTCTTAAATCTGTTTCTTTTCCTCTTCATTCTTATCTTTCAACCCTTCCAATCTTTGTTTGTCTCCTGCCATGGACTTATTTTAAAACAGTTGGGTTACAGGTGAAAAATAATAACTTGTGAACTAGTAACTGCCAAACTAAACTTACCTTCGCCAAAAAACGCTTATGCATTTAAGATCTTTAAGCTTCTCAGTTCATAGGACCTCTCAGCTAATTGATCCGGTGCCTTCTCTAGTCTTTACCTGAAGAACTTGTAATAAATTCAGTCATAGGTGTCCCTAAGTAACTCATTCATGGTACAAGGAGATGGCTCTAACAGTCCTGGAAAATTGCTTGACTCTAATTGAGGGCATTTCCAGTCGACAAACCCCGGGGTGCGCTTACCGAAGACCTCTCATGTTCACCTTGTTCTAGCGGACCGTTTTGTAGGAAACGTCATGTAGGCAGTTTCTGCTAACGAAGATCAGGCTCATTGTGTGACAGATAAGCCAACATTTAAGTAGAGGAGAATGGCTCCCGGGATGTTGGCTTCCGAAAATAAAATCTGTAATTGATGATAAGTACCTCCTATAGACTAAAATCGGCTTATGAAAAGGAAGAGGAGTTTCTTTCTTTCTTCGTTGTTACATTTGTTTGAATCTTTGAAGATGTTTTTGTGAATTCTCCGAAAAAGGTCAAATATGGCGTCAAGAAAGATATTTCATAGTTTGAAAGAGTACCTAATCACAGGTGAAATTCCGCTTTTCACAGATAGGCCTACTTTTAGGCTATAACTCCTATGCCACTCAGAAGATACGTCGAGAATGTTATGAATACACCCATATCATCCGACCTCGCAAAGAAAAAAGTGAGAGGAAGAGAAGGAGAAGAAGATAGTTTTTATCCTAGGTTCTTTTCATCATATTAAACGATTTATTAATGTCATTAACAATATAAATTCTATAAATTTGTCTCCAGCTGTAAAATCCAATCTTGTAAAGATTCATACACGATTTTTGATGCAATAAATTTCTCAAATGCTCCACCAGTCAGTCAAAATTTGTCAATATATATGTCAGTGGATTCCACGAAGACAAATGTGTTATGGATAAAACAGAGCGAAACCTGCTGGAATAAATGAAGTTACTTGAACAAGGTTGCATTATAATGCAAACCATTATAATGTAACAAGACAAACAAGATAAAATTAAGAATTATATCATAGCTTCTTACAGTCTTGGAGTAATAAATCTGGTAATAGGATGACTTCTACCGTGCAAGAATCAGCTAGGAAGTGTTTCTTTAGTCTTTGGGTTGTTAACATAGAGATTTACGATCAGCTGTATAAACCATTTTCATTATTAGGTACCGAGAACGATAATGTTATTTCAAATATGTTGTTGGCAAATAGTTTTGAAAATATCACAGTTCTTTACAAACCATTATTATACTTACACAATGATTTGTGTTTATATTACAACACATCAACATATTATCTATGTATGGTATTCAAATTATAATTTTTTTATTCAATAGATTTAAGTCATTGATTTTTTAAAAAGGTTTTGTAAATATAAGGGGGTGTTATTTAAATAAAATAGTAAAGTAATTTGAATGCCTCAGCAATATTATTACAATATATTGCAATAATATTATTAGTACCATATTACCGTAATATTATAATGCCATATATTTCAATAAACTATCGTATATATATATATATATATATATATATATATATATATATATATATATATATATATATATATATATCTTGAGGGTTTTATACCAGATTTATATTACAGGTCTATTTATTTTCGCTGTATAATCAGACAGAAAATACTAAGCTTCCTGAGTGTTGTAAATTGAATAGATTTCTGTATAACTTATAATACAGGGCTTATTATTTGTATAAGCATATAAAAACTTCAAAAAATGGAGCACCTTCCATGATCTTACAGTTCCTAAACTCTTTCTTCAAATTAGACACTGCGCCGCATTGTAGCCAAAGTGTGCTAATGCTAGGGAACTGTTGACATAATAACAGTTCACTACCGCAACTTAACCAACTAAATTATTTGTAGCGTTTGGTACCCAGAACTAGCGACTTGTTTCAGAGGAAACAGGTTAACCACACAGCTGAAATGGTCGTATTTCGGCCACCACACTCACACAATCAATAATACTGTAGTACAGCGCTTCCCAACCGCTTACTCAACATTGTCCAACTGGTAATAAGTAGAGAAGTGTAATATTTTAAAAATATTTTGTTAAAAATAATTTATTGGAAAATTTGGTTCTTTATACATTAAAGGGTTATAGAGCATAACCACGTGCTGTGCAATATGCTTTGGTTACATTTCATGTAAAATTTCAAGTCCATAACTCTGGAGATATCATCCTAAATTATAAACTTCGTTAAAGCTCAGCTAAATTCCAAGGATCCACCAGCACCATCAACAAACTCGATTTTTTTAAATATATAAATTAAACTACATGCACATGTTACAGTCCATAGCTTAGTTAATTTTCGTGATATCCTGCAAAAAATCAGGCTTCACTAACTATTAGCCATATACCACGAAGTGGCATGGACCATCATCGAACTCGATATTACATACATGAAACAGAATCGACATGAAACCGTTAATATACGTCCATAGCTCAAGTCGTTCTTGATACATTGCAAGGATAGGCAGGCAGGCAGATAAAAGATATATTTAGACATCCCTCCCTACAAGTTAATAACTTTGCTAACGTTCAAACTAATATTTAATTTAATAATATAATTTAAATCAAAATTAATAATTAATTAGCTTATTGTGTGCTAGAACGTTAGTAAACGAGTTTTAATGTTGGGGTATTTGAGACGAAGCACTATATGAAGCAACTATTGACTTTGACTTGTTTTTTATGTATATCATCTCCAGTGATATGAAATAGAATTAGTTCAGAGTAATCAGATATCATATATTCCTACACCATAGTAAAACGCCTGCAAAATGGCCTTTTGAATAAATTTATAATATGCTTTAGCTTTCCTATTCACGTGGTCTGCATTGAAATTGTGTGGCCTTGCCGCGCAGCCAAATCCCATTGAGTGACTTGCACAATCGTGTTCCTCATATAGAATTGAAGCTACATTCACACACTCCCCCCCACCTTAGTTTTGATCCTGGTTAGGCTCTTGGTCTTGTGACAAAGAGTAACCCACATAGAAACCTATTAAAGTATGTAAAAAAACCTTTAATATTTTCTATAAATTTCATGGAAAAAATAAAATAATATTTATTACAGGGTAACATAATAATGTTTGAAATCAACGGTCAACTTTTTCAATGAGTGGACAGCGATAACATAAGACAATAAGCCGGTGTCTTGGAGATAAAAGGCCAAATTTATTACGGCTGACTTGAGCTTTGTGCACTGTAGAAGTGGGTTAAAACGTCGTAAAATGGAATCCAATAAACGTGGCTGTAAAATATTTATGCACTCCGCAATGTTGAGGCTGCTGACACTCAATAGCGTCTCCTTTGATAAAACATATAACTTCCATAAAAAATGTGTTTTCAAATTAAAAAGTGTTATAATTAACTATTGAAGCCAATTCGATCTGCATTTATTGCATTTTAAAAATCCATTGTATACCTTTTTACTATTAAACCATAAGTACATTTTTCTTTGTACGCAATCAGTTTGGTTTCATTCTGTTGAGGAAAAGAGAGATAAACTAACGTTCCTTGCATAATCACTTAGTCATGTTATGATGTTTTGTATTACAAAATCTCTTTTGCCTAATTGTTACATTAAGTTGTTACATTTCATTACTTAAAATTTATATACAATATTGTGTACAATGAACTTTAAGTTTTTGCGTTATAGTCTTCTTTAATACTCAGGATAGTAGGCAGTTAAATAAAATAAAGGCAACTGCTTTAACAGCTGACAAAAATATTATTTAGTGAAACTATACATTAGATTAAAAGGAAATTAGTCGTTCTATAACTTAATAAATGTTACCCTAGAAAGCCGTTAAGAAGTCAAATATTTTAAATAAATTCTGAAATTATGGGACAATTAAATCGCATTTAAACTCGACTTGGATAAAAAAATTTATATCTTGCCGCAAATTTTCCTGAAGCCTCATAGTAATAGTGGTAAAATATTGCACATACTATAGTGTCAAGTTTCTGAAGGATAGAGTGGAATGAATGTTAAAATGTTGTCAACAGAATTTTGCAAATATCATGAGAACCTGAAGTATAGTGCAAATATTGTTTGGACGCAAATGTTTTCTATAATAAAGTTGAAACAAGAAGGGTCAATATATGTATATGTATATAATATTTATTATTTTTTAAATAAATATTTTATATATATATTTATATATACTGCTATGGAAAAAATTTAAAAATCATTTATGGATTTTCTTGAAAACAAAACTAGAGTTTTTTGTCCACCCAAAAATAGGGAAGGAAGTTTAGTATATATTTTTAGTTTTATTTTTAACTTCAAACCTTTCAATCTTTGGCTCCAGCCGAGCCTGACCGCTATCTGTGGATTGGGATAATATAAACATGATATTCTTAACAAATTAAAATATAAAAAACTGTAAATAGATATTTAAAAGTATAAGAACGATAATGGTCTTTTAAGTATTGATTTTTAATATTTATTCGTCCGTGATTACGATATTGTTTATCAAATGTAAGCAAAATGAAGAAAACCAATTACACTGTATTAGCTATTGAAATCATACAATCAGGATTTAGACTAAAAAAGAATCTTGGCAATCGTCATTCAAAATCCATGTTGTGATTTTTTTTCTAAATTTTGTAACATCAGGATTGATTAACTGTTGTTCACAATCTCTCATAATTTGAATAGTTAGTATGACAGTGATAGTAGTAGAGAGAATGTTCAAAATATTGTAATATAACAATGAAGAATAAAGTATTATATTCTATTTATTCTACTCATATATAAAACTTCAATTTAAATACACCCATAAATACTTTATTCTTCACTAAGTAGAAGCAACTTGAAGGAAAACAATAACACAGAATTTGCATTGTGAAACATGAAGGCTTCAGACAAAGATTGTGGAGTTTCTTTGTTAGTTATTTTCTCATTTGACGTAAGAAAACAAGAAAATAAATTCAATGAACAAATCAGCAAATAACTCCAACATCATCTTTGTAACAAAAAGTAGGAGGATTGTGTTTTTAAGGTATATATTATTTTGTAACTGCTGTTGGAAGCAAGAAAAACAACATAGTTATTGTTGAATGGTAGACTGTAGATAGCTGTTATACTTCATTAATTTGAAATATAAAGATTTAATGTATATATAAACGGCACTACTACAAAAATAAAATAGGCCACAATACTCTGAAAACATTTACTAATGAATATATTAGTGATAGAACTTTTAGCGTTAAAAAGAAAAGTAATGAAGATAAAATTGTTAGTTTATGTCTTAATTAATTATTTTATTGTTTATTTATTATTTGTTTGGTTACCGTGTCTGTTCTTTATTATGCTGCAGCTGACACCACAATTTATAATACGCTTCATTATACAGTACAATCGAAATCTCCGCTCAGGTACAGATATTATTATATTTTTAATTTGTTGAGTGCAGATATTTCACTGTAGTTATTATAGACCGATTTGGTATAGATAGCCATAATAGCTTTTAGTTGATCTAAAAAGATTTTATTGGTATAAATGAGTGTCCACACATTAAAAATAACATAGGCCACAGTACTCTAATGTAAAACCGGATACAGTAAGAATCCTTGCAAAACGTGAATTCCTATACTTATTATAACAAGAAATCTGTAACCAAATGAAGCCTGTTATAATCGCGTTGCTAAGGAAAAATAATGTAAATAACTTACCTCTTGGGATGTCCGTCCTTGAAGTATAACTTTCAGCATTACTTTTCAAACTTGCCACTTCCAGGTTTCTCGCCAAGATTGAAATTGAACTTTAGATTAAATCTGGCGGTCAGGATTAATCTAACTTTTTTCAGTTTGTGGTCACGTGACCTAGACGCCAGTTTTATAACTCTTTTTCCTTGAGTTTGGCGTTTGCGCGTGGAATCATTCCAGTGGAGTTGCGTTACAGTTTTTAACCAAAGTCCCCGAGAATACTCTATATGAATAATAAAACCGTATGTTTCACTATCCCGCTTTCATTTAAGTACAGTAGCTTTCAAAACTTTCAATATAAACTATTTATTGAAATGTATGTATACAGGGTGATTCATGAAGTTCTCCCCCCACTTCTACAGCACATTGTACTAGTAAAAATAATGAAAAAAATGTTATATAAACATAGGTCCGAAAACGCTTCGTTAGCGAGTTACAGCTAGCGAAAGATTTCGCCTGAATTCCTGGGTAAAGAGTAAAATAAAGCCATACTGAACTTTTGGAAAGGTTAATTAAGTAAGGAAATATCGTGGATTCTTATGTATTTTTACCTGATAAAGCCAATTAAAATAGGTTTTCAGAACTGTACCTGTAGTAGTTTTTGAGGGATTCAGGGTTAAATGCAAATAATTGGGGCACGAAACAATGTTTTTTTAAGTTTGATGTACAATAACTTTGTTAAATTGGTAATAAATACATAAAATCAACAAACATTAATTGTAGAGAATTTAATTCTGAGAAAATTGATAAAATCAAAGTCTAAAATAAAACAAAAATAAGTACCAAAAAAATCGATTTTATTCAGTATAATACATTACTAGCTGTAAAGAAATACCGTACGGTATTTAGTTAAAATAAAACAAAAACAAAATGTTTGTTCCTTAATGATGAGATAAATTGAGAAAACAAGATTAACTGTTAAATAAATTTGTTTGTAAATAAAAATATCATGTTTTATTACGTTTGTATTTTTTTTTTAATAAACATTTACATCAAATGTTCGAAAATAAATGAAGCAAACATTTTCCCATTATTGTTTACTAATCATCGAAATGCAGTTTTTTGTTTTATTAATTTCTAAGTTGGTAACGCACGAATAACAGCTGATCAACAATGGTAATTCTGTACTGTTACGTTAGAACTGTTGTATTAGTGGTGTTTTGCAAGCTATAGCAGGAGAGATCGGGTTCTGTGAATCGTGTTATTAAATGCAATTTTTCTGTGAGTTATAATTCGATTGTTTATTCAGCGAAAAAATGCCTTTAACTTATTTACATCAGAGGAATACGCTGATATGGTTTTTTATTTTGGGTTACTGTAATGGTAATGCTAGAGCTGCTGTAGAAGAATATGAACTTCGTTACCCTAATAGGAGGATTCCAGAATACCAAAACAATTTCAGGAACTTTTCGTACTCTTCGGGAGGAAACAGGATCACTACCAAGTACTAGAAACCAATTATGAACGAGCTGTCCAACTTGATGATGATATTGTTATTAATGCTGTTCATCGCAGTCCAGGTGTAAGTACACGACGTATTTCTAGGCGGATAGGAGTTTCGCAGTCAACGGTGTGGAGGTCACTTAATCGAAACAAATTTTATCTCGTTTCATAAACAAAAGGTTCAACATCTACAGCTAGGGGATGGTCCGCTTCGCTTGGGAGTTTTGCAACTTTTTGAATATTAATAATCAACTCTACAAGCGTATTTTGTTTACGGATGAGGCACAATTCACTCGGGATGGTGTCAATAACTTGCACAATGAACACTCATGGGCAGAAGAAAAATCTACATGAGGTAGTGGAACAGAACTTTCAACACCGATTTAGAGTCAATGTCTGGTGTGCCCTTTTGCACAATCGGCTGATTGGAACTTTCATATTACCTGGACGCCTAAATGCTGAGTTTTATTTGCATTTTCCTTCAAGAAGAGTTGCCGCAGCTGTAGAGAATGTTCCTTTACATTCTCAGACAAAATTTGTACTTCCAGCATGACGGAGCACCTCCCCACTTTTCACGTGCCGTTTCTGCTTACTTAAATCATCAATTTCCTGGACACTGGATTGGTCGTGGAGGGCCTACACCCTTGGCCACCAAGATCGCCAGGATCTATCTCCATTGGATTATTGCATCTGGGGATGGATGAAAGACATTGTATACAAGACAAAAGTGAATTCCTCGTGATGAATTAATTGCCCGTATTATGGATTCGGCTGTGCAGATACAGGGAAGTCCTGAAAAATTAAGAAACGCCAACAAAAGCAAATACACAAACGTGCTGCAAAATGTATTGATAATGATGGCCTCATTTTCGAACATCTATTATAAAAAGGTGCGTACGGTTGGCCCAACCTGATTAATTTTTGCTTAAAACTAGTAATAATATTATACTGAATAAAATCGATTTTTTGGTACTTATTTCTGTTTTATTTTAGACTTTGATTATATCAATTTTCTCAGAATTAAATTCTCTACAATTAATGTTTGTTGATTTTATGTATTTATTACCAATTTATAACAAAGTTATTGTACATCAAACTTAAAAAAAAAACATTGTTTCGTGCCCCAATCTTTTGCATTTAACCCTGAATCCCTCAAAAACTACTACAGGTACAGTTCTGAAACCTATTTTATTAGCTTTATCAGGTAAAAAAATACATAAGAATCCACGATATTTTCTTACTTAATTAACCTTTCCAAAAGTTCAGTATGGCTTTATTTTACTCTTTACCCAGGAATTCAGGCGAAATCTTTCGCTAGCTGTAACTCGCTAATGAATCGTTTTCGGACCTATGTTTATATAACATTTTTTCATTATTTTTACTAGTACAATGTGCTGTAGAAGTGGGGGGAGAACTTCATGAATCACCCTGTATATAAAATTTAAATTATACAATACAAATCGTCTGTATTCGCCTACCAACCGCCTATGACTGATTGGTAGAGGTGGTTGGTAGACGAATACAGACGTATTGTGACCTGTATTCTGTAGTTCAGTTTTAATGATTAGTGTTGTGTATAGTTTGTTATTAAGTGCACGTTTATAGACTTAGTGAAGTTGACAAACAACATGGTGGTTGTGATTCATGACTTAGGCGTCCCACAACGCTTTGGTATAATTTGTTTATTTTAACCTAGTTTGTAATTATGTATTAGGTTAGTTCTTTACCCGAAGAAGAGATCAGATTGCAGATCTCAAAACGTAGTGTTACTGAATTTTTGTTTTACTGAACGATGGCAAATGTCCCGGAAAAATCCTGTTTCATTCACAATCTTTCCATAGTCAAAAATAAACTTCAAACAAAGTGTAGTATCTATTTCTATTTGGCTAATAAACCTAAACTCTAGATAAAACGAAGATAATTTTGCCTGTTTAAAATCTAAACGTTAAGTACATATACAGTAAGTCTGTATGTTTGTCAATCTAAACGATAAACAATAAATCACGTTCGAATCTAATATCATACGCACTTTGTTTATGTATTTACCAGAAGAAGACTAAACATTTCACGATTGCGTGTGTTTGTTGTGCTGTTGGATGAGCATTAGCAAACATTTTTACATTGGTCTTATGGATACACATGCTTCAATGAGAATATTGTACAATAGATTAATTTCTAAACGGTAGTTAGTGCAACCTAATTCAGTGTAAGTAACTCAGTTTCTTTGTCTTAAATTTTGATTTAACGTCTAATCGTTTCTATATCAACATCTATATTTTATTATTCTAGGTTAGTTTTAAAGTAACGACAGTGTTTTTACTGTACTCAACAACCGCTTACAAAATGATAAAAACAAATATTTACGAAACAACAAATAACGATAAACTAATTCTCATAAGAAAGCTCTTGGTAACGTAATCTTCTACTTTCTTCATTGAATTTAGTTCTTGTACTGTTACGGGAAATGAGGAAATCTCCTACAGATGAACTCCACTCAGTGTCTCAAGCCTTGATATTTCACAATGCAAACTCTTGTAACTGTTTTCCTTTAATTTTCTCCTACTTAAAAAGGAATAAAGTATTTATGGGTGTATTTAAATTGAAGCTTGATATATAAATAACATAGAATACAGTATTTTATTCTTAATTGGTAACTACAATCTTTCGAACATACTCATAATTGATAAACAAGAAAATTTTGTAGATATGTAAATTATGAGAGATTGTAAACAACAGTTAAACAATTTTGATAAGTTATAAAATTTAAAATAAAGGATCCTAACATAGATTTATAATGACGATTGCCAGGATATTTCTTTTTGTAGTTAGGTAAGGAATTAATTTTTTTCACAAATATAGTAATACTGTTTAGAAGAGCTTTAATCTATGTTTAGAAATGTAGCAGTTGAATATATTTTTACAAATCATTATTACTCGAGAAAATAGAACAGTTATTTGAATTAATAATAAAAAAATTGGTAACAATAATATAAGAATAAAAACAAAAAACAACATAAGTTTGAAATAGTTGTATCAACTAATATACATACTACTTACATAATTTTAAATTAATTAACAAAATTAAAATTAAAATTAATTATATAATAAATTATAACAAATATAAAAAACGCTAATTTGATACAAAAATGAAGTTATAATAGTGCCATTGTTTATCTACTGTTTTCCTTAAATAAACAATTAATAGCTATAGCAACTTTGAATTTGGGTTCTGTAAAACGTTGTCTGCAGCAGACAAGCTAGTGCGCTGTATACAGTAACTTGTACTCAAAATCACACAGTACGTAAAGACAGATTCGTAGTCATGGTGTAAGATAGGGAACTTAAAAGTCAATAAGAATATAATATACCCCTCAAAGTGTAATGGATAGGACTTATTTTGGACAGGAATAATTGCAATAATTATTTGGGCACCATATTATTTTCCTCTTAGTAAATTCTTAAGCCCCGTTGAGGTCCTATAGGGAATAAACGACCTTTTTTTAAATCTTGGAATTTGTTGAATAAGCTTATTTATTACAAGTAATACGTGTAAGACTTGTATAATTTGTAATTAGTGTATAGTTGAGCAAGAAAACAATGTTAAAACTACAATACCTCATTTATATTTACAGAACTTAATGTTTTCTTAATTTGTTTATATTTTTCTATACTTATTAAATTAGACCCAGAAAAGGTTGTCACAAACATGTAGAAAAAGCTGATGCCTTTCAACCGACAAAATGTTTTTTACTCTCGGCTTGTGCAAGCAGACATTTAAAGTGGTCGTACTCGTTCGTGTGTTGACGGATTTCGTTGAAAGAAGTACCGTTGAAATTTAATAAGTTTTATAATAATTTAATTAAACTGTAAAAAGATTTTAATGTTGTAATTTTGTTATAACTTGTTTTGTTTTACTGGATTATACAAACTTACAACTGGCGTCATTTATTAAATATTTAAGTAAATTGCAACATTGTTTTTTATTATCTTTCTTTTTATTCATTGCAATATATGTGCAAATTGTGATATCTGCAACTTTACTATTTATAGATATAATATTTTTTTAAATTAAAAATAATAGTTAGCGACTAAACGAGATTTTCCCGATCTATGGTTATAAGACACGTTTCGTTGAAATTATGTGTACTATCAGCCACATAACTTTTTGACACCCTTTTCTGAACACTCTGTGTACTATATAATCCGCTTAATTTTGTTGGGCTCTCTTTGGCAAAGGATATTACTTTTATATGAAATCCTGGGCAATTGATCATCTAAACCTATCATATTAGCACTAACCAAATCAAAAAATCATTTAAATATTCTTTCTCCTTAGTGCGTCTGTCCTAGAACTTTTAGCATTACTTCCCAAACTTGCCACTTCCAGGTTTCTTGCCAAGATTGAATCGAACTTTAGATTACATCCTGCAGGCGACAAATCTGGTGGTCAGGATTAATCTAACTTTCTCAGTTTGATGTCACGTGACCTACACACCAGTTTTATATCTTGTAACTCGTTATCTTTAAGTTTGACGTATGCACATGGAACTATTCCATTGGAATTATGTTATAGTTTACAATATCATACATATCCAAACAAAGAATTGGTTTATCTTGTAAAATAAACGTTTCAAAGTGCGTGAAAATAAATATATTTCATATGAAACGCTATTAAATCAGTAAAATAATTATTCAACCTGGTATATACAATTTATCAGAAGTTTAATCTATTCAGAATAATAGACATGATCTCATTAAGTCTAGGTGGTGGTAAAAATATCATGTTAATAGTTCAATTAAATCAGAACCCATATTCCTTATTACCAAATACCAATTTCAATACAAATTTGATGATGGCGTTTGTATCCTGCAGTAGTCTATAAATTAGATTATAAATATTAATGAGTATTTAGTCAAATAAACTTTACTGATAATATTTTGATTGGTGGTGGTAAATATAACGAAAAAGATATACATAATTATAAAACGCCTAAAAATTACTTTAGATTGGTCTAGTTGTATAAATATATATTTTAAATCAGTATTTGTATTCATGACCGATTTCCCCCCTATAGAATATAATTTAAGTTGTTATTGTATTTAATTCCTTTATTATCCACATAAATACAAAAGATGATTCAAAATTTAAGAATGTGTTACAGTGTATTTATGTTTACGTTTTTTCAGTAACCATTCTCCACCATGTTACAGTATACTTAAATCATTAATTTTAGTTCATTTGATACAATGTGAAAACATTGGTATCTTGTCTTTCCTAAACTATACCACCTGCCGTTGGAATGTGGAAATGACGGTGGGGACTCTACACCTTTACATAAATTTGTAATTGGTAATTAATTTTCTTATCATTTTTTAGGTTATTATGTAATAATGTACACCGGATCAATTTAAATAGTTTTAACTATTTATTACACTTAAAAGTCTTCATTTAATTAAATTTAAATTAAAAATAATGTTATTTCTTATAATAATAAATATAAAAAAATTTACTCTATCAATATTGATAGCTTTAGTCTCACATGAAAGGCCTTTATGTACTTAAGACACGTATTTTCACTAGTGTTGCTACAAAGAACGTTTTCACATTTTTAAATTTGTTAACAAAATATTTATTCAAACCAGAAACACATTCAAAACCAAAACAGACAACTGGAGAAAACAATGACATTTATGATACTGACATTTGTTTTTTGATACAGGTGTCTCATAGACCTCTAAGCATAAAACCAAATTTAAAATTTAAAACAAATAAACAAATTATATAACAGGCTGGAAACAAACCGCATGAGAAAAACATGAATGTATAACTTCATGCACGAGATGAAGTATGAAACGGTTTAGAAAAAAACAAGTAACATACCTACAAAATTACGTACATGCGTACGAGTCTATCTAGAATTCATTGCAGAGATTCCGCACCTAGAACGGCTTGACAGCATGTTATCTAGAACTATATTCATTGTTTTTACATATCCTAAGTAAGGCATCACACAACAGTTGTCGATGCAGAAGCAATCTCAGCAATGACGTTACATCTCTACAAGATGCTGATGGCCGAGATTGCTGGAGCAAGCAGTTATAAATGAACCGAGACGTTTGCCTCAATCACTTGATACTGCTGACTGTTTTGACATATCCTAAGTAAGGCATCACACAACAGTTGTCGATGCAGAAGCAATCTCAGCAATGACGTTACATCTCTACAAGATGCTGATGGCCGAGATTGCTGGAGCAAGCAGTTATAAATGAACCGAGACGTTTGCCTCAATCACTTGATACTGCTGACTGTTTTGACATACCCAGAGTAAGGCATCACACAACAGTAGTCGATATTGGATCAATCTCATATATGACGTTACATCTCTACAAGATGCTGATGGCCGAGATTGCTGGAGCTAGCAGTTATAAATGAACCGAGACGTCTACCTCAATCACTTTATACTGCTGACTGTTTTGACATACCCAGGGTAAGGCATCACACAACAGTAGTCGATATTGGATCAATCTCATATATGACGTTACATCTCTACAAGATGCTGATGGCCGAGATTGCTGGAGCTAGCAGTTATAAATGAACCGAGACGTCTACCTCAATCACTTGATACTGCTGACTGTTTTGACATACCCAGAGTAAGGCATCACACAACAGTAGTCGATATTGGATCAATCTCATATATGACGTTACATCTCTACAAGATGCTGATGGCCGAGATTGCTGGAGCTAGCAGTTATAAATGAACCGAGACGTCTACCTCAATCACTTTATACTGCTGACTGTTTTGACATATCCAGGGTAAGACATCACACAACAGTAGTCGATATTGGACCAATCTCATACAATTCATACAAATAATATAAATCTCATACATAAACAGGATACATTTTGTACTTAAAAATTATTTATAAACTATAATTTAAATAATTATAAACTATAATTACTATACAATATTAAGTAAGGTTTGATGAGAGTGGTATTACCATTGTAGAGGCTTTAATGTGGTACCTACATCGCACCACCATTATAATTAATTATAATTATATATTCTTATCATAAATCCTGTATTTACAATAGCCAATCTGGTATGTACTCAAATAAAACGTTGGTATATCGGTGGAGTGTAGAGTTAAACATGCGGTGGGCAATCCTTAGCTAGTTCAAATACGGCTCAATGGATGTACTTTTTACAAACTGTACAGTTGTTACTGTATATCTCTACTACCTGTAGAGAGTAGTACAGGTACTACCGTAATATGTGAGTATTTACGGTTAATAACCACATCAAGTACTTGTGTAATATCAGACCAAACATTTAGCCAGCTCACAGGGCTTAGTTTACAATTAGAAAGTTAGCTGGTACTGCCAAACTTATGACCAGACAACCTTGTGTTTGGTGTGGGGAGCCAGGACAACATCGATGTTCTACTGATTACAACCTTTGTGTTATGTACCCTAATATAATTATCCAGCCAAATTGTACCAAATACATCAATAAGGTAACGAATTGGTTATCTGTCAGCACCTGGTTACCGAGCAGCATATCTGTCCTGAATACCATATAATAAATATAGATGTGGTATATTTATTTGATTCAAAAATAAATAATTTAGTTGGTGCCGAATTTTTTACGGCTGTTATATTTAATATCATAGTAACAATCGTTTAAAATAACTTCTCTCGTCACATAAAAAGGTTTATCTAGCCTAAGCCATATTTCTGGTATTAAAGCCAGTGGTATAAAAAGTTAAATAGGATGTTGTGCGTGTATAATATACCAGTTATGAATAGTTTTATTATTATATAACTATAAACTTTCATTTTTAGGCCTGATGATCTGTACTTTATTGATTATTAATACCTTCATAGTTAATTAATAATGACATTCATAAACTGTTTTCAGGAACAATATAATGTATTTATTTTATAATTAAACTATATCGTCATTTTAAATGGTCTCGTTCACATTTTGTATTGTTTTCAACATTATATAATAATTTTACAAGTATGTTTTTAATATTTACCCAATAAAAAAAACGCTTATATTGAAAGCTTTCTTCAGTACAGTAAAGTGTATTTATACAATAGGAACCAGGGAAAGTAAACTAACAGGCTGTCCTGGGAACGAAGTAAAACCCATTCTGAGTTTAGAATGGTAAAGTTTAACCACAAAACATAACTTAAACAATCAAACTCAGAGCACTTAATATTGAATGTATATGACAGCAGGTCACTATGGATATAAGAGATTTACTCTATACTTATATCAGATAATATGATACATTGATATGTCTTGAAATTGTACATGTTGAAAGTAAAGAATAAAAATATAAATATATATATATATATATATATATATATATATATATATATACAGTATATTCATATATTTAATATATATATACATTTCCATGGACTAATATATGTTGTTTGGCATTTTAAACGATACTGTTACAATATTAAAACATGTTATCGTAAAACGAGTATATTGATATACGCAGTAATTCTTTCACATTAATTAGAATATAAGTTATTCGAATTGAAAACAATACGGATGCTGCATGTTTCTGTAACGTGATTGGTATTCGTAAGCAATAACATGTTCATTATGTTAGCAATATTAAAACATGTTATTATAGTACGAGTAGTATTATACGCAGTAATTTTTTCAAATTGGTTTTTAATAGTTGGCGTTATTAAAATCCAAAACTATTTGAAGGCTAAATATTTCTGTAACATAATTGGTAGGTGTAACCAATTAAATTATGTGTAACCTACCCATTACAATATAGAAAATCCAAAAAATGTTTGGAACTGTATTAGTCATATATTTAAATCCAGACATCTACTATAATTCTATACAAATAAAATTAAGGACATAACCGTGTTTGAAGTGTAACGATGTTCTCATGAGCTCAAAAATAAGATGACCGCCAGTGTAACTCTCCGAATACTATAGAGGGTCTAAATCTGATAGGGGCAATTAGAATAGAATAGAATTATGTTACATTTTTGGTTACATTAAATAGAGCTGATGATACTGGATAAATGTTCTTTCAATAACATAATTTAATTTAAAAATTAATTTAATGAATTTAAACAATTTGCATGATCACGAAAATCTTGTGATTTACAAATAAGTTCATGCAATATGCGATAAGATTTCTCCTGGCCAGTGGATAAAACTTGCTACCTCTGTACATGGAATGTTTGCTGACTTCGTGACTTATTGTAAACAGTTTCTTTTCTTTTACCTAGCTATGGGGTTTTGTAGAAATTAAATTAGTAAAGATATTTGTACATGAAATGATTTGTAATCTATATCTCAATAGAGAACAAACGCGGTAACGCTAGGGACTCTGCTATAAGTACATTGTTTTGTTAATTGTCTCACTCACCAAAGTTAAGCAGACCATTGTATTCACACACATATATTCCCAAGCTGCCAAGTCCTGCTGAAGTCAGTACATTTCTGTTTGCTCTTTGTCTCACTCACCAAAGTTAGGCTGGACCATTGTATTTGTAACACACTCGTAAATTCCTAAGCTGAAAAGTTCTGCTCAAGTTAGTGCATTTCTGTTTGCTCTTTCAAACTGATAGGAGAGATACTTCATTCTCATCTGTGTTATAAAATTAAACACTATGTGTACCAATTAGGTTCCACCTCATTTAATTCATTTATTAAATTCCCACAAGAAAAAGAAATGTCCTATATCGAGCAAATGTCAAATAAAATGGACAATAACATTGACAACGTATATGGACGTTGTTTAATTAATTTTTGACACCAATGCCTAGGGCATAGTTTGAGGTGTTTTTTAATGAGAGCAGCATTCATATGTCGTTCTGATGAAAGAACAAGTTTAGTATTTTACATTCAACTTGGAAATTAAAACTACAACCAAGAACATTAAAACTAAGATATCATACTCCAACGTTTTACTGCCAAAATCACGCAATTAAAAATTAAAGTTTTGTACAAGTTAAATCAAGCAGAATACTGCCTTACATAACAATACATATAGTTCTGTTTAATAAAATAGACGGACTATAACATTTATATGTTACATATAAATTTCATAAGTATAACCATAATCAATATAGTCTCTATTCCGATATTTGCAATCCTATATGATATAAACATAGAACAATACCTTTCGAGCAATGAAATATAACCAATTCCTTAGGTGGGAGTTAAACATACTTAAGCTATAAGTTTACCATATATAAACTTACTTACCGTACTCTATATTAAATTTGGTAAGAAAGTTACGAAAGGTTATTACAACGTTTTATTTTTAAGTTTTTGTGCAGTTTAAACTCACATCTTCACGTACAAGGAGTTTTTGGCACAAAGGAAAAAGATGGATTCCAATGTTTAATCAAATCAAATCAAATCAAATCATCTTTTATTGCATTTTTTTTACAATTCAACATTGCATCGCAATCGTTAAGAAACCCCTTATAATTATAGTTATAAGCAACCCCTTATGCATGCACACACACAGTCAAACTTACATCTTCATACATTCTCTCAAACACATTCTCACTGACCTCAGATCCTATGCTCTCATAAATCCCAGCGGCTCATCATGAATTCATCGACAGAGTAAAACGCTCTAGACACCAGTAGGCGTCTTAGACGAGTTTTAAATTGATTTTGATTGTTGGAATACTTTCAGGGAGCCTATTGATCAGTTTGACACCAACTTCTTGAGGTAGATGTTGCGACAACGCCAGTCTGTGATGCTGAGTCCGATAGTTGTCCCTGCCTCTTGTTTCATATTGGTGAACGTCCCTGCCACGAATCAGAGTACACCTTGATCTGCAGTACGTAACCACCTCAAAAATGTAGAGGCAGGGCAAAGTCATAAATCCAAGCTCCCTAAAAGATTCCCTACACGACTTGTGTGTGATTTAAGAGTTGTACTCTATTTATGTAACATAACAACCATGACAAGTGTCCAAAATTCTATCATTCTTTTAAATCATCCATCTTCCATAAACACCTAAACAAAAATATAATCAATGTACATATTGATTTAAGAACATGATTACTGTGTTTTAGAACATTGTGATAATTGTCCTACTTAGCTTATATCTCATTTATACTCGCTGTATAATTTTGGGTACAGTCTAACTATTGCTCTGTGTTGTCACGAGTAAGACATTGTGCTGACTTGAGTTATATAATTTTCCAAAATATAAGTATTAGTAACTCTAATAAATTATCATCATTAAGCTTCTTTCGTATATGATGATACCAAAGAAAGAGCAATACTAAATTTTAAAGAACTGGTCAGTACATTCTGCTATATGAATTACGAAAGATGAACTACTCCAAGATATGGTTTAGAGTTCGATTTCAATTTTGCCAATACTGAAAATGGTACCTTCAATTTGAAAAGTTATACTGAAGCTTATACATAAAAATTTAATAGAAACTATGTTGTAAGAACTTTCTTTATTGTTTTGCTCAAAGGTACTAAACAATAAATTAAATGTAGACCAGCAATAATAGAAAATCAGTAGAATCCAAACCAACAACGTGAAGGCACCCTCTAGGGGCCCATCAATAGTGAACACTATCTTCTACTAGTCTAGATGTTACAAGTATGTATCATTTTGTATCCATTTGTTACACAAGATAATGTTTGCAACATTCATTCGTCCCTGCCTTCGTTATTAATATTATTGAAAGGATCTAGTGGCATATGTAGAATATTGATTTATTTTTCCACAAATTGCCATCTACAAATTACATTAATTTCACAATATTTGTAATGGATTTTTGTTTCAGATTTATTACAGCATATTTTCCTACAGTATAAAACATTGTTTATTTTGAATACTTTGACGATTCTTTCATGAAACAAATACTATAAGAATTATTAACATATCGTTCAGCATTATTCTTGTTGTATATAATTGACACGTGCACAAAATACACATTGAAAAAAAAAAACACTGTGCCAATTGCACAGTGTAGCGGGTGCGGCGGTTATCGCAAGATAACCATATCAAGCAACGTCGAGCGCTGCTGCTTGGATAGGTGACCGCTGAGTGATCCTGCCCTTGCAAGCCCGGCCATTGGTGGTGGTTCGGAAGTCACCTTTAAGCCGTTGGTCCCGAGGTTAAGTGTTAGAGAGGGCTTTTAGCCCTAACTTCGCCTGGTAAAATAATACATTCTTTACTTTACTTTTACTTTACATTGAAATATGTAACTGCAATTTTTCCCTAAGCAATTAATACGAATAACAAGCAGTGCGTGCAAGTAGTAATTGTTATGAAAGTTAAAGAGACCGGTACTAAAACAAGCGATGAACCCTGTTCAAAGAGTAAAGTTTGCTTTGACAGAAATTCTAGAGCTCGATTAGTAACTGAGGAGTACACCTCATAACTTTGAATGCTTAATGGATTACAAAAGCCTAAACCTTACTTCAAATAGACTGTGTAAAAAACTCTTTAGTTCTCTATTCTAATAAATGAAGATTAACGAAACTTACAGTGAGTTTTAAACGGCTAACTTCTGGTGGCTAAAATTCGAATTATATTAATAATAAATTGCAGTATGACTTAGATTAACAGAACCCTGCTAGACAAATTCCAGGACAAACAATGAAAGTGTATTAGCCATTCTTATAATGTTTTTTCATAATTAATCTTCCATTATTTCTTTTGATTGGAAAGTTTAAATCACTTATATTACTTGTATTAGTAGAATGTACATTTCAAATTCAGAGAATTTAACTTCAAGTACTAGATTAATATTGATAAATGTTAAACAAATAATTTAATTACATTAATATGTGTTATAGCTACATCGGTGGTTAATTTTCGTACTTAATGTATGTGCGATTAGTACGTATATACGCTTTAATAGTCTATTACATTATAAATGTTTTGTCAAAACAACTTTGTCATTTGATAGTACTCCAGGAATGATTGTGGCACTTTTGTACCTTTCAAAATGCTCTAATGTTGGCATTACGTGACTTTTATTACATACGTGTAAATTTCAAGATTGTTTTGGATATATGTGTATGTATGGCAGGTATTACTGTACTTAAAATAGTCAGCATAACTTGAATTTGATAATGTATTCAATGCCCATTATTTCATAAAAATCTAATTCAGAACGATCAGCTAGTTTGTCCAATACAGTGGTTTTAACATTTGTTGCATTTTAATTAGTACATTCCACTTTTTGGTACATTTTTAATTTTAATTTAGGTTTCTTGAATTACTTATATTTTTTTATAACAGGGCCGAGGTTATTACAAGTTTTAAATGCTAATTGATATTTAAATAATGGTTTGTTGATTTTAGAGCAAAGTTTAACAAGATAGTTGGATTGGCTGTATTTAATATTTCTTTCTGCTTGCTTAATGTGGTTCTTGAATTAAACATCAAAGTGTATCAATAAAAATAAACTAAGCTGTATAGTAATCTCCTATACATAAGAAGACACAATAATAACACAATCGTATAACATGAGATTTATAGCCAATAAACAACATTGCGATCCCGATCTGATGGCTTAATTCTGGAGTCAGGCATTGAAGTCGATGGTAAGGCAGAGCACTTGATTGTACCTCCTGTATAGAGAAGGTAATGATACTTTTATGAACAAATAATCGTGTATCTAAAATGAATCTCGCAATTAACCTTATCCTTTTTGAATAACCTCTCAGAATTGGTTTCTTGTGGAACTTCACTATATTGTATTTAGATTTGTATTGGAGGATTTGGCCTTTAAAGGCCAAAGCGCATTCTGCCTACATTTCTGATAACTATACAACTTATAAATTAAGCAGAACCAATTAGCAAATGTTGTGTAATCATTACGAAGCCACAGTTACCATATTATCGTACGTAACCACTGTATGTATAATTGCAACTCTTTGTAATTAGTATTTGGTACAATCGAAGGAGTTAATTGTTTACATTTATACCTACACATTTTAAAAAATTTGAAAATTGGGACCTGCAAATCCTTTGGGTATAAGAATAAATATAATAGGATATACAATTAAAAATACCCCATATGGTCGTACAGTTTTTAAAATGAAACTTAAATAAAGGTAACCGAAGCCCAGTAACCTGGAAATACATGAACGACTCGATAATACTTCCAAAATTGGTTAACGATATCGAAATTGAATTTTCATTTCTACTGAAACCCAGCTATGCAGTACGTAACGTATCTCACTGTAGAAGAAAGGAAAACACTACTAATTTTTATTTGTTTTACAAATAACAATCCCATGTCTACCAAATGAGTTCACTCACAATTAAAGCATAATTCTCCCTAATACGAGTAGTTCCGTATCTAGGAGTTAAATAAGATTATAGTTGTTCAACACTTAAAATCTAAAGAGAGTAAAAAGTTTACAAACATAATATCAACCAATTCTAAACAAATAAAGTCTTCGTTTTTAAACTTCTTGAATATGTTTATGATTTTGTCTGTAGTTTCTAAATTTATAGTGTTTAAAATTCATAAGCATGCCATTAAAGATCACACATGAAATTTTACTTTCCTTCCAACAATATCCAAAGGAAAAATAAATAGTTGAACCAACAGTTTGAACTATGAACATAGAGAAACTAAGAAAAATTAAATGAACGTTATTAGAAGAACAGTGCACAAGGATGATTACACTGTCAATAGAGAGACTGGATTCAATAACGGGGAAACAGCAAACAAAACACTCGATGTAAGAGCCATCCACTTTTAATGCCGCTATCAAGCTGGAGACTTAATTGTTCGGACATTTACAAGATATGTTGTCTCACTGACTTGTGACATTTGACACGTCTAGGCGTATAACTTTATTTGTTGTGATTGTAGTTGTTTTAATATTGTTCTTATTATAATTGGTAACTTGGGTCGTGATAAGCTGATGATGTAGTGTTACATGTAATTGTGTAACATTCACCTGGCGTAATATACTTCCATGAGAGCTGTCATCCATCTTTGTCAAACTTAACAAAAAAGACAACAGTACCCAAATGTCATCTATATATTATTAGTAACAAACACGTTTGAAGGAAAGGGAGAGTTTGTTCTCCAATCTATTATGTAGTCGGAAGTGATATTAAGATAGCTTCAAAACTTGTACTAAATGAAATAGATTTAATGCATTTTAAACTGAAATAGTTAGTTTCATATAGTTTTGGGAACATGTTCGGAGGAAATGAATCATTTAAAACATCATATGCCTTCGCAGCTTGGATCAATCTTCTGTAAACCTTTTCAACTTATCTATGGAAATGAAAATCCCTTTAGTGTTCCACTTATTCTTTGCCTTATTTCCACAAACCTCGATTGTATTGCTAGGGCAGCACATATTAACATCCATAACCAATATTTTGGTATTTTTATATTATTTTTAATGGTCCAGGGAAGATTCAATTTTCTTTGGAGAATAAAGCGTTAGAGGAGATTAATGTTCCTGGCCTTAATTTTCTTATAGTTTTTGTTATTTTTGGCTCTTTTACAATTTTTATTCTCTTATTGACGGCCTTTTGGCCAAATGGTTATAGATAGCTGTATTGATCTCAGACACTGCGATGTATACAAGGTTTGAGATAATGTTGTCGATTACAAATAGCGTTGTTGGTGTTTTTACCAACAACTCAAGGTCAAATGACCTCAGCAAATAACAACTCTTTTAGTTGAAGAATTGTTATTATTTTATGCGTCGGTGTTATTATATGCATAAAATGTCACTATTTGTAACTGAATAATTTTCACGACATGTTTTATTGGTGTATGATACAGTATTTTCCATTTTTTAAATTTCTAAAGTGAAATATATTACAGTATTTAACAACTCAAATGTCTTATTTTGTTAAAACTCATAAAGAGGAATAAATACTCTAGTAATAAATTAATTAATGTATACAAACTTCTAAAATGAAATACATTTTGGTATTTAAGAACGTAAATGTTCTATGTTTAAACTTATAAATACTATTTAAAATACAAAAAGAAATAAATATAATAATAAATTAATTAATGTATAAAATGCTATAGATTTTCCTTTATTAAACTTACATGCTATGTATAATTTCAATTGTATTGTGATCAGTTGTTTAAAAGCCGTTCCAGCAGATAAAATTCCAGATTGCAACATAAGTCTAGTTTACGAGTTTGTCCAGGTCCGCCAATCAAATATAAAAGAAAATATTTTATACAGAGAACTTATTCGAAGAAGTAGTTCCACTGAAACAAAAATACAATGAATTGGTTCAATACAAACATTACAATGAGAACATTTAATAGTAATGAGAACTATTAGTAGTATATATGTATACTATATACTACAAATATTTTGCATGTCCATGGAAAGATAATTTTTTATTAAAACAAAACAAAAAATTCTATAATTCTAACTCTCTGGTAGGAATATTTACATAATCGTGTATAAAAAACGAAAAATAACGATAGAATGAAATTATTAAGACGACATAGTGAATTAAAGAAAAGTATATATATATATATATATATACTTGTATTTACTTAGTATATACTATATATCCTAAGTATATATATATATATATATATATATATATATATATAATATATATATATATATATATATATATATAGGTATAAAAGAAAACAAAACATGTTTCTTCAACTTGAAAAGCTTAATATTTCGTTACTTTTCAGTAACATTATCAAAAGCATGTATACAATAAAATATAAACAAATATAAAAATATATATATAAGTATATATATATAACTGTGCAATAGTAGTCAATCTGATGGAATGTACTAGACTGTGTTATTTTAATAATCCTTAACAAGCGCATTTCAATATTGACATTGATAATGATAAGGCAACGCATTGGAAATTTTATCTACGTCTCTTGAAGATCTATTCGTATTTTAACATCAAAATTTATAACTTTTAATCTTCCCTAACATTTGGAAAATAACCAAATAACCTTCCCGTACCAATAATTCTTAGCTAAAAGTATGGTTTTAGTTTGTGAGATAAATGGTTTGGGTTTCTCTAGCGATAAAACAATGGCCTGTAACTTGCACACAAGGCCCTTAGAAGTCGAATCTTAATTACATTCGAGACAGGTCGTTGAATATCACACAAATTCTAAATCAGTTTTAATTTATTATAAAACGGTAGAGTAGTATTTTATCTCCTCTCGCTGTGAAATCTTCCCACTGGTAATTACCCAGACTGCTCATAGAAGCGGATAAGTATCATGAAAATCCGGGTTAGCTTTATCCTATTGTCCTCCTAATCTTTATGCTCTCAGGTGTTTCTTAATGAGTTCTCCTTCTTAAATCTGTTTCTTTTCCTCTCCATTCTTATCTTTCAGCACTTCCAATCATTTTTTGTCTTCTGACATGGTATTATTTTATAACAGTGAGTTTATAGATGAAGAATATTAACATGCAAGCTAGTAACTGCCAAACTACTAGCTTGTATATTTGCCGAAAAACGCTTGTTAATTTCAGTTCTATGTTTCTCGGTTTATAGGAGCTCTCAACTAATTGATCTGGTGCCTTCCTATAGTCTTTACCTGCGGAGCCTGGAGGCAAATTCAGTCATACGTGTTCCCAAGCAGCCAGACCAATGTACAGGGAGATTGCTCTAACAGTCCCAACAAATGGTTGGACTCGAATTGAGGACATTTCCAGTTGACAAAATAAGAGATACGCTTACCGAAATTCTCTCATGTTTACCTTGTTGTAGCAATCCGTTTTGTAGGAAACGCCATGCAGGTAACGAAGATCAAGCTCCTTGCGTGGCAGAGAAGCCAACATTGAAGTAAAGGGGAACATTCTCCCAGGGTGTTGGCTTCCAAAAAGCAATGCGTGATTGATGATAAATACCTCTCAGAGACTAAAATGGCTTATAACAATTAAGAGGAATTTGTTCCGCTCTTTGATGTTCCATTTTTGTTAATTTTCGAAAACATTTTTGGGAAATCTACGAATAGGGCGAAGATAATACAAAGCTTGAAAAAGTAACCAAACCTCAGATAAAACTCCTCTTGTCAAATAAAGACAAAAAAGCCTGCTTTTAAGCTGAAGCTCCTCTGCCAACCAGGATGATAAGTCAAGAATATTCTGGATGCGCCCATGTCACCCAGGCTCGCAAAGAAAAAATTAAAGAGGAAGAGGAGAAGAAGAAGAAGAGAAGTTATTTGTAATCCTGGTTTCCTTTCATCATTTTAAACGAGTTATTGATGTCATTAACAATATCAGTTATATAAATTTGTCTCAAGCTATAAAATCCAATCTTTAAAGATTCAAACATGATTTGTTATACGATAATTTCTCAAATGCTGCATCATACAGTCAAAATTTTTCAATGTACGAGTACAATATATGTCAGTGGGTTCCACGACAAGAAATGTGTTATGGATAAAACAGAGTGGAACCTGCTGGAATAAATGAATTTACTTGAACAACAATGCATAAAAAACATTATAATGTGAACGAGACAAACTCTGTGGAACATTAAATTAAGAACTATATCATGGCTTCTTACAGTCTTGGAGTTATAAATCTGGTAATAGGATGACTTCTACCGATGCAAGAATCAGCTAGGAAGTGTTTCTTTACTCTTTGGGTTGTTAACATAGAGATTTATGATCAGCTGTATAAACCATTTTCATTATTAGATACGGAGTACAACAATTTATATTTCAAACATTTTTTTGGTAATTAGTTTTGAAAATATAACGTATTTACAGTTCTTTACAAACAATTATTATACTTACGCAATGATTTGTGTTTATATTTACTCAACTATTTACTTAACTTTTTCAACTAATCTGTATAGAATTTAAATTATAAATGATTTATTCAACCGAATTAAATCCTTGATTTTTTAAATGGTTTTGTACATATGAGGTTGTTTTTTAATTACGCATAGTAGTAAAGTAATTTGAATACCTCAACAATATTATTACAATTTAATGGAGTAATATTATTATTACTATATTATCGTATTATTATATAGTAATATATATATTTTATATATATATATATATATATATATATATATATATATATATATATATATATATATTACTATGTTTTATACCAGAAATATATAACAGATTTATTTGTTTTCGCTATATAATCAGACATAAAATACTAATCGTATAAAGGCTTATTATTTTTTACTATTTGAAACATTAAAACATGGAGTAGCTTCCATAATCTTACAGTTCCTGAACTCTTCCTTCATATTCGACTCTGCGCTGCATGGTAGCCAAAGTGTTGACATCGTCTACTAAAGCTAGGGAACTGTTGACATAATAACAGTTCACTACCGCAACTTAACCAACTGAATTATTTGTAGCGTTTGGAACCCAGAACTAGCGTCATGCGATTAACCGCACAGCTGAAATGGTTGTATTTCGGCCACCTCACTCACACAATCAATGATAATGCAGTACAGCGCTTCCCAACCGCTTGCTCAACATTATCCAACTGGTAATATCTTTAGAGGAGAGTAATATCTTCAAAGCGTTATTTGCAAAAGTTTTACTGAAAAATTTGTTTTATTATACACTAAGGGATTATAGAGCATAACCACGTGTCGCGCAATATGCTTTGGTTACATTTTTTTGTAAAATTTCATGTCCATAACACATTTAATTCTTGAGATATCCTAAGTTATAAACTTCGTTAACGCTCAGCCAAATTCCAAGGACACACCAGCATCATCATCAAACTCGATTTTCTAATGTATACATAAAACTACATGCAAAGGTTACAGTCCATAACTTACTTAATTTTCGTGGTGTCCTGCAAAAACTTCTTCAAAAAAACTTCACTAACTATAGCCATATACTACAAAGTGGCATGCACCGTCATTGAACTCGATATTACATACAAGAAACTGAATCATCATGGAACAAATTATTCACGTCCATAGCTCAATTCGTTCTTGATATATGGTAAGGACAGGCAGGCAGGCACATAAAAGAGATATTTAGACAATCCCCCCCCACCAAGTTAAAAACTTTGCTAACATTCAGACAAATATTTTATTTAATACCATACTTTAAATAAACATTAATTAGCTTATTGTGTGCTTGAACATTAGTAAACAAGTTTTAATGGTGGGATATTTGAGACGAAGCACTGTATGAAGTAACTATTGACTTCATCTTGTGTTTTATGTATATCGCCTCCACTGATATGAAATAGATTTCGTTCATTGTAATAAGATGCCATATATTTCCACACCATAGTCTGCATTGAAATTTTGTGGCCTTGGCGCCAAGCCAAATCCTATTGAGTGACTTGCACAATCGTCAAACTCAGTTTTCGTCATATAGAAATGAAGCTAAGTGCACAAATTCCAAGTTTATAGGTTAGGTAGTTATCGAGATTTCGTGCAGACGGACAGTCTCAAAGACACACACATAAAAAAGGAATTTTTCCAGTGATTCGAGTGATAGGTTTTGTTAAACTTAGCTAATTACTAAAAGGCTGGTCTTAGCATATTAAATACTACGTTAACCTTGTATCCTTAATTTATCGCTTTAAAATTCCAATGTTTTATGTTCTGACAGTAAATAATTTTAACTTCCCGGAGATTAAGTCATCATAGAAGATGTCTGAATTATTCTGAATAATATACCGTATATAGCACTATTTTAGTTCTCGTATTATAATCATATACCCATTCCGGTTAACACATATTGTAACTGTGCCAAAGATTTGCATTATTCTTTAGTCTTGGGCAACGAACGTATTTGGGAACGAACTGGCAGAAACACTACAAAAATCACCTCTATTTTTATTGGTTTCAGCTTTAAACTGTTAATTGTTTGAACTATTGAGAATGAAAAATAAATGTGAGTGCTCGATTTACATCTGTATAACTCAGCTATTAAAAGGTTAGATTATTTATTGTTTGTGATTGTTATTATGGGTGATTTATACATATAGCTCTCCAGATTCCAGACAGGCCGACGGGGATGTTAATTCCCTCTTTGGACAGTTGCTGGGAAATAATCCCAATGGCTGCAGGACAGATAATGCTCCTATCTCACATTAGAGCTTTTGTGCTGTAGGGCAGGTAAAAAAGGCTAACTTCTCGAATATTTGCTTGCAAACAGGAGTTGACGTTGCCTAATGCGGGTCGTCCAGTAGGGCTCTAGGTCTCTGTAGTTTCCGTGTAATCTCACGGAAAACTCACCCCTTGACGTGGTCTCATCCAGACTGTTCCTTGATGTAAGGGTGGATAGACGGTAGACCCGCGTTACGAAATATCAATGTATTCCTGACGTTTCATGGCGATCCAATCAGGAAACCAGTGTAGAGTTTTGAAAAGCTAATAGCCTTTTCCTGGTTGAGACAGATGTTTTAGGGTACCAGACAGGCGCGGCGTAGGTAAGGACTGAACGAAGAATGGCCCTAGACAGCAGCAGCTTAGTCTTCTGCTAGGGTATGCTAACAATGACGGCCAATGTGGTGGTAAGAGCGCGGTTTACCGATGTTCCCTAGTATTTGGTTTTATTGTACGAGAATTACAGTCCCGCAAGCTGCTCTATTATGACAGTCATGTTGGGGTGGACGATCTGTGCGGTATTCCACGTAGTTGGGAGTGATAGACGTAGGTGGGTCTACTGCAGTAGGGCGACGGTTATATCGTATTCACACAATAATTGCAGTAATTCGTACCGTCTCCACGGTAGGCCGTTGCATTTCCACATGACCAGGCGTGGACGCTTTTTCTTGATGATGCTGCATGATAAGAGCGGCCAGAGACTGCTGCATACGGATGACTGTTAAGCTGCTCAAAACTTCCTTAGAGCATGGTAGTTACTTCATCGCGTTTTGGTCTACGGACGAGTGAATAGTCTTCAAGAAGGCCGTTTGACCATTTCCAGAGATTTGGGTGGGTGAACTCTTTTTTACTTGACTGGGAGCGTGGTAAGACCACTTCCGGTGGTTTGGGATGACGCTTCCATCGTGTCCTTTAGGTTGTAGGGAACGTCTTTCTGAGAGAGCTATGTGGTTTTCTCGCTGAAATGGTTCCCTTGAGAAACGATCTTGAGGTCTGGTGTGTGATAGAAGTGGGTTAAAACCTCGTAAAATGGAATCAAATAAATCTGGCTGTAAAATATTTATGCATTCCGCAATCATGAAGCTGCTGACGCTCAATACCGTAATTAGGGGAGATTGTTTTCCCTTTGCTGCAAAACCAACCTGCATTGTTTACAAATATAATCAGCATTGATAAATATAACTTCCATAAAAATGTGTTTTCTAATTTAAATAGTGTTGTAGTTGAACATAGAAGCTTAAACCATTGAAGCCCATTAGTTCTGACTTTATGGCATTTTAAAAATCCATTGTGTATATTTCTTAAACAGTGCCCTCTAAAAATAAGTATCTGTTTTTTAGAACTTGTTTATGAGAACATTGTTTGGAAGCATTTGGAAGCAAATGTTTTCTATACTAAATTTGAAACAAAAAGGGTCCAATGCATACTCGTATGTGTGATGTGACAAAGTCTTACAGAAGTATAGAAAAAGGTAAATTGCCACTATTTTACAATTTTATATTAAACATCATAATACAATCTTTAGAGGCTAAGTAGCGCAATGATGGCTAATAACACAATATGTTGGCTATGTATTACCGTTTAGTTTTGATCCAATTATGCCTTAAGCTCCTGACAGGTTTACGCCTCACGGGTCAGCGAATCACGACTGATATTCTCCAAGCCAGTCACACGAACTCTAATATGGAGTATAATCACCATCAGAGCTGCAAGGGCTGCAAGGGACTTAGAAAGGCCAAACACGCAATGTACGAGTGTATAAATCGAGTGAGTGGGACTGCAACGACTTTAAACGTTACACAAGTGCCTGTCCTTGTTTTAATCTGTTCCCCTCAATGAATGATATTTATCCCTCCCCATACGTTGTAGTCAAATTACTTCAAATTAAACATACTGAAATCGTTTAATCTTTAATATCATAATGTGCCGTGGCCACGGCACTATTCTTCTCCGCAGTATGACCTCTGACAGGCTTTGGCCGAGCTGTTTTGCAGCCTCCAAACTGCTTCGTTATAGGTTAGTTCTGCTATTTATTGCGTGTTGTGTTATATTAATGTAATAGTCGGTTTCCTGATTGTGTAATTGTCGGTGAACTTTTACCCCAGCGATTGACTTCCGCTACCAAGAGGGGCGCGCTAAGTTGAAAACTAGAGACAAGATTATAGGTTACATTTTGTTGAAAATGTTGTCTGAACATTCTTTTGGAAAAGCATTCCCATAAAGCGAAAGAGGGACTTTTAATTTATTAGCCTTGTTGATGATAAATATACATAAAGTAGACACGATGCTTATTCCTATGTACAGGTATTATGTGTGTAAGCTTTATATAATATTTTCTCTTTTCATTTTGTGAAGGCCCTACCTTGTGAGGCAGGGCTGTCAGTAATTTAGTTTATAACTCAGTTAGGAGTTGCCCAGTTCGCACTTGGTTAAAGCGTAGGTTTTCTTTATCCATTGACCCTTGTACTTCGAGGTACCCATGGAGGGTAAAATCTTAAACCACCCTATTGTTATTTAACTCTGTCCTCCCACTAAAAACATATAATTTATTTTATTCTTTGTAGCGTAATTGTAGGTCTGGATCCAATTGTATTTATTTATCTACCTTATTGTTAGTTTAAGTTATTCTTATCTTGGTCTTTACATATCACAATAGCCAAATTGGGTTTACAATAAAATAAATGAAAACACAGGTTTTTGCGTATGTAACGCGACCGATTTGGGGTCTTTATGGTATCCGCTGCCACCACCGGATGATTCTGGAAAAAGAAATTAATTTTTAACAACATTGTTTGAATTTCAAACACGGTTTATTATTGATTAATTTATTAAAAATATACAATTTAGATTGGTTTAAAAGGGAGAGAGCACTTCTGAATGAAATAAGATAATCAATTACATTGTTTAAAGAATTTAAAAAATTGTTATAATAGAGCTACAGAGAATCAAATGTAAACGAGTCAGAGGCCTGATCTAGACTGCCTTCCAGCACACGCAGGTGCTGAGCCTGCGTTGTCAGCAAGTCTTATTGCTGTCCTACTCACTTATTTTCAACACTGCTTTACACTTTATAATTATTATGTCTTCAGTTATATATTAAGACATTTTACCAATAGGATGAAATTGTTATATAACCAAATAAAGCATAATTTCTTGAATTATAGTTCATGTTAGGTTCGGGTCGTTAGACGTAGTAGTTATGTTAAGTCTGTTGCCATTAATAGGGTTATTACCCGATAAAAGTGTTGGCTATGTTTTATACTGTAATAAACTAGTTCCATGACATTGATTGAGTTCCACTGTTTTATATATTAATACAGTTATATATATATATATATATATATATATATATATATATATATATATATATACTGCTATGGAGAAAGTTTTTAAAAAATATAAAAGGGGTAATTATCTTAAACACTCACGTAGTTAAATTTTAGCTTTTCATTTCAACTAAATTAATTATTTATCCACCCAACACAATGGCATACCCAAAAATAGGGAAGGAAAGTATATATATTATTATTAACTTGGGACTATTGAATCTCTGGCTCCAGTCACGCCTTGACCGCCATCTGTGGTTTGAGAAAGTAGGTGGTATAAAAAATTATATTCTTATAACATTAAAATATATAAACCTTTATATAGGTATTTCAAACCATAAGCAAGATAATGGTGTTTTAGGTATTAATTTTTAATATTTATTTGTCCGTGATTACATTATTGTTCATCAAATGGAAGCAGATTTGAGGACAACAATTACACAGTATTTACTTTGGAAAACATTTAATTAGCCTTTAGATTTGTTAGTGATTCATTAATTTGACGTGAGGAATCAAATTAAATGAGCATAGAAGCAGATTACGCCAACGTCATCTTTCTAACGAAAAGTAGGAGTTAGCTTAACGTGATAGTGTTTTTAGGTCAATATTTCTTTATATTATTTTGTAACCGCTGCTGAATGCAAAAAAATCCATAGTTATTTTCGAATAATAAGCTGTATATAGCTGTTATACTCCATTATTTTTTTAAATATAAATATTTCATGTACGTATATAAATTAATGGCACTACCACAAAAATAAAATAGGCCATAATACTCAACATTTAATAATGAATCTGATAGGGATAAAACTTAAAAAAATTAATGAAGATAAAATAGTTATTTTATGACTTAATTAATTATTTAATTGTATATTTATTATTTGTTTGGTTATCGTGTCTGTTCTTTATTACGCTGCAGCTGACACCACAATTTCTATACGCTTCATTGAACAATCGAAATCTTGTGCTGTACTCCACTCAGGTAAAATTATTCTTATTTCTTTACTTTTTAAGTTTAAATAAAACACTGTAATTAATACAGATTAATTTAATATAGATTGCCATAATAGTTTTTATTTGAACCAAAAATATTTTATTTATATAAATCAGTTAAAAAATAAAATAGGCCATAGTACTCTAATTACTAATACTTTAAGAATCCATGGGAAACGTGAACTCATATACTTATTAATGCAGGATATATATAACCAAAAGAAACCTGTTATAACAGCGTTACCAAGGAAAGATAATGTCAATAACTTACCTGTTGGAATGTCCGTCCTAGAAAGTATAACTTGCATCGTTTACCTTTCAAACTTGCCACTTCCAGGTCTCTCGCTATGATTGAAATCAAACTTTAGATTAAATCTGGCGGTCAGGATTAATCTAACTTTCCCCAGTTTGTAGTCACGTAATCTACACGCCAGTTTTATAACTCGTTTTCCTTGAGTTTGCGTTTGCGCGTGGATTCATTCCAATGGAGTTGCGTGACAGTTTATAGCCAAAGTTACCGAGAATACGGTATATATTAAAACGACATACCGAGAATATTGAAACGTTTTTTTCCATTCTCTGCTTTCATTTTAAAAACATTAGCTCTCAAAACTTTCAATATAAAATATTTATTGTAACGCATGTATATATAAACATAGGAAACACTATAGCTATTCACAGTAAACTCACGATGTTACTTACTCTACCTGGTGGTGACAATACGGTGTAAACACTTTAATTAAAACCGGATCCACATTCGTTATTACAGAATACCAATTTTTAATTCATATTTGGTGAAAGAGATCTTTGTTTTGTTTACGAGATCAAAAAGGCCTTTAATCCATCAGTAGTCCCTGAATCAAATTACAATTACTAATTGATATTTCATTAAAAATACATTTATTAACTCAACTTCAGTTTATTTGTTATTATTCTAATTTTCATACTCAGTACATGAAATCTGTAGTCTCTTTTTGTACGACTCAGATAATACTTAGCTGCTGCATAACTCATCTCATTATATCTCAAAACCCAAAAATGTGTATTATCTGTTTTATTTGGCTAATAAAAATAAACTCTAGATCAAACGAACATAATTATGGTTGTGTAAAAACTAAAAATTAAGTAATTATAAAGTAAGTCTATATGTTTGTCAATGTAAACAATAACACGGAAAATCATGTTCTAACCTAATATCGTACGCACTTTGTTTGTGTATTTACCACAAGAAGACTATGACTAAACATTTAACGATTGTAATGTATGCCATTTAATGAGATTTGGATGTACGTTAGCGAACATTTTTTACATTGATATTATGGATAGGCATAAGGCAACGATAAAATCTTATAATAAATAATTTCTAAATATAACTTACTGCGACCTAATTCAGTTTGGGTAATTCAGTTCCTTTGTCTTAAGTTTTGATTTAATTTCTAATCGTTTCTATCAAAAGTCTATATTCTGTTATTCTATGTACTCAAAATGTATTTTGCCTATGTGCTTGTACTCAAAAAGTGCTTACACAAAATGATAAAAACAAATATTTACCAAACAACACAATAACACTAAACTAACACTCACAATAAAGCTGTTAGCAACGTAGTCTTCTGATTTATTCATTGTATTTAGTTCTTATTATGTTACGGCAAATGAGGAAATCTCCTACAAAGAAACTCCCTCCAATCTGTGTCTAAAGTCTTGATGTTTCACAATGCAAATTCTTTGTAATTGTTTTCCTTTCATTTTTCTCCTATTTAGTGAAGAATAAAGTATTTATCGGTGTATTAAAATTAAAGTTTCATATATGAATAGAATAAAATAGAATACAATATTTTTATTCTTAATTGGCATATTACAACATTTCGTACATACTCCATTAACTTATATAAAACCTTT
Organism: Homalodisca vitripennis; assembly: GCF_021130785.1. NCBI lineage: Eukaryota > Metazoa > Arthropoda > Insecta > Hemiptera > Cicadellidae > Homalodisca > Homalodisca vitripennis. The sequence continues at coordinate 167,319,128 of NC_060207.1, read as the reverse complement.
TTAATTTACTATCAATGCATAAAAACTATGTAAATTAAGAAAGATTGTGGACAACAGTTAATTAGTTCTGATAAATAAAAATTAATAGGAAAAGAATTCCAACATGGATTTAGAATGACGATTGCCAAAATAGTTCTTTTTGGAGTCAGGTAAGCAATTTAATTTTTTTGGTTGCAAATACAGTAATGTTTTTTTTTTTAAATTTATTATCTATGTATAGATAATATATATACATTGATTATATTTCTACAAATCAGCAATACTCGTGAAAAGAGGGCAGTTATTGGAATTACTAATGTAAAAATAAACGTAACAAAAATATAAGCAAAAAAAACACAAACAATCAAACAATATACAGTTTAAAAAATTTGTAAAAAGTAATATTCATCTACTTAAATAAATTTAAAATTAATTAATAAGATTTATATTCAAATTAATCATACAATACACCAGAAAATAAAAAATTATTATAAACACAAATGTGTAACGAAAATGAAGTTAAAATAGAGTCAATGTTTATTTACTGTTTTCCTTAAATAAACAATTAGTAGCTATTGAAACTTTGAGTTTGAATTCTGTAAAACGTTGTCAACGTTATATATATACGTAACGTATATTATATATATATATATATATATATATATATAAAGTATATATATATAACTGTGCAGTAGTAGTCAAATCTGATGAATGTACTAGACTGTGTTATTTTAATAATCCTTAACAAGCGCATTTCAATATTGACATTGATAATGATAAGGGCAACGCATTGGAAATTTTATCTACGTCTCTTGAAGATCTATTAGTATTTAACATCAAAAATTTATAACTTTTAATCTTCCCTAACATTTGGAAAATAACCAAATAACCTTCCGTACCAATAATTCTTAGCTAAAAGTATGGTTTTCGTTTGTGAGATAAATGGTTTGGGTTTCTCTAGCGATAAAACAATGGCCTGTAACTTGCACACAAGGCCCTTAGAAGTCGAATCTTAATTAAATTCGAGACAGGTCGTTGAATATTACACAAACGTTAAATAAGTTTTAATTTATTATAAAACAGTAGAGTAGTATTTTATGTCCTAGGGCTCGCTGTGAAATCTTCCAACTGGTAATTACCCAGACTGCTCATAGAAGCGGATAAGTATCATGAAAATTCACAGGTTAGCTTTATCCTATTGTCCTCATAATCTTTATGCTCTCAGGTGTTTCTTAATGAGTTCTCCTTCTTAAATCTGTTTCTTTTCCTCTTCATTCTTATCTTTCAGCACTTCCAATCATTGTTTGTCTTCTGACATGGTATTATTTTAAAACAGTGAGTTTATAGATGAAGAATATTAACATGCAAGCTAGTAACTGCCAAACTACTACCTTGTATATTTGCCGAAAAAAAAACGATTGTTAATTTCAGTTTCTATGTTTCTCGGTTTATAGGAGCTCTCAATTAATTGATCTGGTGCCTTCCTATAGTCTTTACCTGCGGAGCCTGGAGGCAAATTCAGTCATACGTGTTCCCAAGCAGCCAGACCAATGTACAGGGAGATTGCTCTAACAGTCCCAACAAATGGTTGGACTCGAATTGAGGACATTTACAGTTGACAAAATAAGAGATTACGCTTACCGAAATTCTCATATGTTTTACCTTGTTGTAGCAATCCGTTTTGTAGGAAAACGCCATGCAGGTAACGAAGATCAAGCTCCTTGCGTGGCAGAGAAGCCAACATTGAAGTAAAGGGGAACATTCTCCCAGGGTGTTGGCTTCTAAAAAGCAATACGTGATTGATGATAAATACCTCTCAGAGACTAAAAATGGCTTATAACAATTAAGAGGAATTTGTTCCGTTCTTTGATGTTCCATTTTTTGTTAATTTTCGAAAACATTTTTGGGAAATCTACGAATAGGGCGAAGATAATACAAAGCTTGAAAAAAATAACCAACCTCAGATAAAACTCCTCTTGTCAAATAAAGACAAAAAAGCCTGCTTTTAAGCTGAAGCTCCTCTGCCAACCAGGATGATAAGTCAAGAATATTCTGGATGCGCCCATGTCACCCAGGCTCGCAAAGAAAAAATTAAAGAGGAAGAGGAGAAGAAGAAGAAGAGAAGTTATTTGTAATCCTGGTTTCCTTTCATCATTTTAAACGAGTTATTGATGTCATTAACAATATCAGTTATATAAATTTGTCTCAAGCTATAAAATCCAATCTTTAAAGATTCATACATGATTTGTTTATACGATAATTTCTCAAATGCTGCATCATACAGTCAAAATTTCTCAATGTACGAGTACAATATATGTCAGTGGGTTCCACGACAAGAAATGTGTTATGGATAAAACAGAGTGGAACCTGCTGGAATAAATGAATTTACTTGAACAACAATGCATAAAAAACATTATAATGTGAACGAGACAAACTCTGTGGAACATTAAATTAAGAACTATATCATGGCTTCTTACAGTCTTGGAGTTATAAATCTGGTAATAGGATGACTTCTACCGATGCAAGAATCAGCTAGGAAGTGTTTCTTTACTCTTTGGGTTGTTAACATAGAGATTTATGATCAGCTGTATAAAACATTTTCATTATTAGATACGGAGTACAACAATTTATATTTCAAACATTTTTTTGGTAATTAGTTTTGAAAATATATAACGTATTTACAGTTCTTTACAAACCATTATTATACTTACGCAATGATTTGTGTTTATATTTACTCAACTATTTACTTAAATTTTTCAACTAATCTGTATAGAATTTAAATTATAAATGATTTATTCAACCGAATTAAATCCTTGATTTTTTAAATGGTTTTGTACATATGAGGTTGTTTTTTAATTACGCATAGTAGTAAAGTAATTTGAATACCTCAACAATATTATTACAATTTAATGGAGTAATATTATTATTACTATATTATCGTATTATTATATAGTAATATATATATTTTATATATATATATATATATATATATATATATATATATTACTATGTTTTATACCAGAAATATATAACAGATTTATTTGTTTTCGCTATATAATCAGACATAAAATACTAATCGTATAAAGGCTTATTATTTTTTACTATTTGAAACATTAAAACATGGAGTAGCTTCCATAATCTTACAGTTCCTGAACTCTTCCTTCATATTCGACTCTGCGCTGCATGGTAGCCAAAGTGTTGACATCGTCTACTAAAGCTAGGGAACTGTTGACATAATAACAGTTCACTACCGCAACTTAACCAACTGAATTATTTGTAGCGTTTGGAACCCAGAACTAGCGTCATGCGATTAACCGCACAGCTGAAATGGTTGTATTTCGGCCACCTCACTCACACAATCAATGATAATGCAGTACAGCGCTTCCCAACCGCTTGCTCAACATTATCCAACTGGTAATATCTTTAGAGGAGAGTAATATCTTCAAAGCGTTATTTGCAAAAGTTTTACTGAAAAATTTGTTTTATTATACACTAAGGGATTATAGAGCATAACCACGTGTCGCGCAATATGCTTTGGTTACATTTTTTTGTAAAATTTCATGTCCATAACACATTTAATTCTTGAGATATCCTAAGTTATAAACTTCGTTAACGCTCAGCCAAATTCCAAGGACACACCAGCATCATCATCAAACTCGATTTTCTAATGTATACATAAAACTACATGCAAAGGTTACAGTCCATAACTTACTTAATTTTCGTGGTGTCCTGCAAAAACTTCTTCAAAAAAACTTCACTAACTATAGCCATATACTACAAAGTGGCATGCACCGTCATTGAACTCGATATTACATACAAGAAACTGAATCATCATGGAACAATTAATTCACGTCCATAGCTCAATTCGTTCTTGATATATGGTAAGGACAGGCAGGCAGGCACATAAAAGAGATATTTAGACAATCCCCCCCACCAAGTTAAAAACTTTGCTAACATTCAGACAAATATTTTATTTAATACCATACTTTAAATAAACATTAATTAGCTTATTGTGTGCTTGAACATTAGTAAACAAGTTTTAATGGTGGGATATTTGAGACGAAGCACTGTATGAAGTAACTATTGACTTCATCTTGTGTTTTATGTATATCGCCTCCACTGATATGAAATAGATTTCGTTCATTGTAATAAGATGCCATATATTTCCACACCATAGTCTGCATTGAAATTTTGTGGCCTTGGCGCCAAGCCAAATCCTATTGAGTGACTTGCACAATCGTCAAACTCAGTTTTCGTCATATAGAAATGAAGCTAAGTGCAAAATTCCAAGTTTATAGGTTAGGTAGTTATCGAGATTTCGTGCAGACGGACAGTCTCAAAGACACACACATAAAAAAGGAATTTTTCCAGTGATTCGAGTGATAGGTTTTGTTAAACTTAGCTAATTACTAAAAGGCTGGTCTTAGCATATTAAATACTACGTTAACCTTGTATCCTTAATTTATCGCTTTAAAATTCCAATGTTTTATGTTCTGACAGTAAATAATTTTAACTTCCCGGAGATTAAGTCATCATAGAAGATGTCTGAATTATTCTGAATAATATACCGTATATAGCACTATTTTAGTTCTCGTATTATAATCATATACCCATTCCGGTTAACACATATTGTAACTGTGCCAAAGATTTGCATTATTCTTTAGTCTTGGGCAACGAACGTATTTGGGAACGAACTGGCAGAAACACTACAAAAATCACCTCTATTTTTATTGGTTTCAGCTTTAAACTGTTAATTGTTTGAACTATTGAGAATGAAAAATAAATGTGAGTACTCGATTTACATCTGTATAACTCAGCTATTAAAAGGTTAGATTATTTATTGTTTGTGATTGTTATTATGGGTGATTTATACATATAGCTCTCCAGATTCCAGACAGGCCGACGGGGATGTTAATTCCCTCTTTGGACAGTTGCTGGGAAATAATCCCAATGGCTGCAGGACAGATAATGCTCCTATCTCACATTAGAGCTTTTGTGCTGTAGGGCAGGTAAAAAAGGCTAACTTCTCGAATATTTGCTTGCAAACAGGAGTTGACGTTGCCTAATGCGGGTCGTCCAGTAGGGCTCTAGGTCTCTGTAGTTTCCGTGTAATCTCACGGAAAACTCACCCCTTGACGTGGTCTCATCCAGACTGTTCCTTGATGTAAGGGTGGATAGACGGTAGACCCGCGGTACGAAATATCAATGTATTCCTGACGTTTCATGGCGATCCAATCAGGAAACCAGTGTAGAGTTTTGAAAAGCTAATAGCCTTTTCCTGGTTGAGACAGATGTTTTAGGGTACCAGACAGGCGCGGCGTAGGTAAGGACTGAACGAAGAATGGCCCTAGACAGCAGCAGCTTAGTCTTCTGCTAGGGTATGCTAACAATGACGGCCAATGTGGTGGTAAGAGCGCGGTTTACCGATGTTCCCTAGTATTTGGTTTTATTGTACGAGAATTACAGTCCCGCAAGCTGCTCTATTATGACAGTCATGTTGGGGTGGACGATCTGTGCGGTATTCCACGTAGTTGGGAGTGATAGACGTAGGTGGGTCTACTGCAGTAGGGCGACGGTTATATCGTATTCACACAATAATTGCAGTAATTCGTACCGTCTCCACGGTAGGCCGTTGCATTTCCACATCACCAGGCGTGGACGCTTTTTCTTGATGATGCTGCATGATAAGAGCGGCCAGAGACTGCTGCATACGGATGACTGTTAAGCTGCTCAAAACTTCCTTAGAGCATGGTAGTTACTTCATCGCGTTTTGGTCTACGGACGAGTGAATAGTCTTCAAGAAGGCCGTTTGACCATTTCCAGAGATTTGGGTGGGTGAACTCTTTTTTACTTGACTGGGAGCGTGGTAAGACCACTTCCGGTGGTTTGGGATGACGCTTCCATCGTGTCCTTTAGGTTGTAGGGAACGTCTTTCTGAGAGAGCTATGTGGTTTTCTCGCTGAAATGGTTCCCTTGAGAAACGATCTTGAGGTCTGGTGTGTGATAGAAGTGGGTTAAAACCTCGTAAAATGGAATCAAATAAATCTGGCTGTAAAATATTTATGCATTCCGCAATCATGAAGCTGCTGACGCTCAATACCGTCATTAGGGGAGATTGTTTTCCTTTGCTGCAAAACCAACCTGCATTGTTTAAAAATATGATCAGCATTGATAAATATAACTTCCATAAAAATGTGTTTTCTAATTTAAATAGTGTTGTAGTTGAACATAGAAGCTTAAACCATTGAAGCCCATTAGTTCTGACTTTATGGCATTTTAAAAATCCATTGTGTATATTTCTTAAACAGTGCCCTCTAAAAATAAGTATCTGTTTTTTAGAACTTGTTTATGAGAACATTGTTTGGAAGCATTTGGAAGCAAATGTTTTTTATACTAAATTTGAAACAAAAAGGGTCCAATGCATACTCGTATGTGTGATGTGACAAAGTCTTACAGAAGTATAGAAAAAGGTAAATTGCCACTATTTTACAATTTTATATTAAACATCATAATACAATCTTTAGAGGCTACGTAGCGCAATGATGGCTAATAACACAATATGTTGGCTATGTATTACCGTTTAGTTTTGATCCAATTATGCCTTAAGCTCCTGACAGGTTTACGCCTCACGGGTCAGCGAATCACGACTGATATTCTCCAAGCCAGTCACACGAACTCTAATATGGAGTATAATCACCATCAGAGCTGCAAGGGCTGCAAGGGACTTAGAAAGGCCAAACACGCAATGTACGAGTGTATAAATCGAGTGAGTGGGACTGCAACGACTTTAAACGTTACACAAGTGCCTGTCCTTGTTTTAATCTGTTCCCCTCAATGAATGATATTTATCCCTCCCCATACGTTGTAGTCAAATTACTTCAAATTAAACATACTGAAATCGTTTAATCTTTAATATCATAATGTGCCGTGGCCACGGCACTATTCTTCTCCGCTGTATGACCTCTGACAGTCTTAGGCCGAGCTGTTTTGCAGCCTCCAAACTGCTTCGTTATAGGTTAGTTCTGCTATTTATTGCGTGTTGTGTTATATTAATGTAATAGTCGGTTTCCTGATTGTGTAATTGTCGGTGAACTTTTACCCCAGCGATTGACTTCCGCTACCATGAGGGGCGCGCTAAGTTGAAAACTAGAGACAAGATTATAGGTTACATTTTGTTGAAAATGTTGTCTGAACATTCTTTTGGAAAAGCATTCCCATAAAGCGAAAGAGGGACTTTTAATTTATTAGCCTTGTTGATGATAAATATACATAAAGTAGACACGATGCTTATTCCTATGTACAGGTATTATGTGTGTAAGCTTTATATAATATTTTCTCTTTTCATTTTGTGAAGGCCCTACCTTGTGAGGCAGGGCTGTCAGTAATTTAGTTTATAACTCAGTTAGGAGTTGCCCAGTTCGCACTTGGTTTAAGCGTAGGGTTTCTTTATCCATTGACCCTTGTACTTCGAGGTACCCATGGAGCGTAAAATCTTAAACCACCCTATTGTTATTTAACTCTGTCCTCCCGCTAAAAACATATAATTTATTTTATTCTTTGTAGCGTAATTGTAGGTCTGGATCCAATTGTATTTATTTATCTACCTTATTGTTAGTTTAAGTTATTCTTATCTTGGTCTTTACATATCACAATAGCCAAATTGGGTTTACAATAAAATAAATGAAAACACAGGTTTTTGCGTATGTAACGCGACCGATTTGGGGTCTTTATGGTATCCGCTGCCACCACCGGATGATTCCGGAAAAAGAAATTAATTTTTAACAACATTGTTTGAATTTCAAACACTGTTTATTATTGATTAATTTATTAAAAATATACAATTTAGATTGGTTTAAAAGGGAGAGAGCACTTCTGAACGAAATAAGATATTCAATTACATTGTTTAAAGAATTAAAAAAATTGTTATAATAGAGCTACAGAGAATCAAATGTAAACGAGTCAGAGGCCTGATCTAGACTGCCTTCCAGCACACGCAGGTGCTGAGCCTGCGTTGTCAGCAAGTCTTATTGCTGTCCTACTCACTTACTTTCAACACTGCTTTACACTTTATAATTATTATGTCTTCAGTTATATACGAGACACGAGACTCGTATTAAGACATTTTACCAATAGGATGAAATTGTTATATAACCAAATAAAGCATAATTTCTTGAATTATAGTTCATGATAGGTTCGGGTCGTTAGACGTAGTAGTTATGTTAAGTCTGTTGCCATTAATAGGGTTATTACCCGATAAAAGTGTTGGCTATGTTTTATACTGTAATAAACTAGTTCCAATGACATTGAGTTCCACTGTTTTATATATTAATACAGTATATATATATATATATATACTGCCATGGAGAAAGTTTTTAAAAAATATAAAAGGGGGGTAATTATCTCGAACACTCACGTAGTTAAATTTTAGCTTTTCATTTCAACTAAATTAATTATTTATCCACCCAACACAATGGCATACCCAAAAATAGGGAAGGAAAGTATATATATTATTAACTTGGGACCATTGAATCTCTGGCTCCAGCCGCGCCTTGACCGCCATCTGTGGTTTGAGAAGTAGGTGGTATAAAAAATTATATTCTTATAACATTAAAATATATAAATCTTTATATAGGTATTTCAAACCATAAGCAAGATAATGGTCTTTTAAGTATTAATTTTTAATATTTATTAAATTTGTCCGTGATTACATTATTGTTCATCAAATGGAAGCAGATTTGAGGACAACAATTACACAGTATTTACTTTGGAAAACATTTAATTAGCCTTTAGATTTGTTAGTGATTCATTAATTTGACGTGAGGAAACAAATTAAATGAGCATAGAAGCAGATTACGCCAACGTCATCTTTCTAACGAAAAGTAGGAGTTAGCTTAACGTGATAGTGTTTTTATAGAAGCAGATTACGCCAACGTCATCTTTCTAACGAAAAGTAGGAGTTAGCTTAACGTGATAGTGTTTTTAGGTCAATATTTCTTTATATTATTTTGTAACCGCTGCTGAATGCAAAAAAATCCATAGTTATTTTCGAATAATAAGCTGTATATAGCTGTTATACTCCATTATTTTTAAATATAAATATTTCATGTACGTATATAAATTAATGGCACTACCACAAAAATAAAATAGGCCATAATACTCAACATTTAATAATGAATCTGATAGGGATAAAACTTAAAAAAAGTAATGAAGATAAAATAGTTATTTTATGACTTAATTAATTATTTAATTGTATATTTATTATTTGTTTGGTTATCGTGTCTGTTCTTTATTACGCTGCAGCTGACACCACAATTTCTATACGCTTCATTGAACAATCGAAATCTTGTGCTGTACTCCACTCAGGTAAAATTATTCTTATTTCTTTACTTTTTAAGTTTAAATAAAACACTGTAATTAATACAGATTAATTTAATATAGATTGCCATAATAGTTTTTATTTGAAATAAAAATATTTTATTTATATAAATCAGTTAAAAATAAAATAGGCCATAGTACTCTAATTACTAATACTGTAAGAATCCTTGCGAAACGTGACCTCACATACTTATTAATACAGAATATCTATAACCAAAAGAAACCTGTTATAACAGCGTTACCAAGGAAATATAATGTCAATAACTTACCTGTTGGGATGTCCGTCCTAGAAGTATAACTTGCATCGTTACCTTTCAAACTTGCCACTTCCAGGTCTCTCGCTAAGATTGAAATCAAACTTTAGATTAAATCTGGCGGTCAGGATTAATCTAACTTTCCCAGTTTGTAGTCACGTAACCTACACGCCAGTTTTATAACTCGTTTTCCTTGAGTTTGGCGTTTGCGCGTGGAATCATTCCAATGGAGTTGCGTGACAGTTTATAGCCAAAGTTACCGAGAATACGGTATATATTAAAACGACATACCGAGAATATTGAAACGTTTTTTCCATTCTCCTGCTTTCATTTAAAAACAGTAGCTCTCAAAACTTTCAATATAAAATATTTATTGTAACGCATGTATATATAACATAGGAAACACTTTAGCTATTCGCAGTAAACTCACGATGTTACTTACTCTACCTGGTGGTGACAATACGGTGTAAACACTTTAATTAAAACCGGATCCACATTCGTTATTACAGAATACCAATTTTAATTCATATTCGGTGAAAGAGGTCTTTGTTTTGTTTACGAGATCAAAAAGGCCTTTAATCCATCAGTAGTCCCTGAATAAAATTACAATTATTAATTGATATTTCATTAAAAATACATTATTAACTCAACTTCAGTTTATTGTTATATTTGTAAATTTCATACTCAGTACATGAAATCTGTAGTTTCTTTTTGTACGACTCAGATAATACTTAGCTGCTGCATAACTCATCTCATTATATCTCAAAAACCAAATGTGTATTATCTGTTTTATTTGGCTAATAAAAATAAACTCTAGATCAAACGAACATAATTATGGTTGTGTAAAAACTAAAAATGAAGTAATTATAAAGTAAGTCTATATGTTTGTCAATGTAAACAATAACACGGAAAATCATGTTCTAACGTAATATCGTACGCACTTTGTTTGTGTATTTACCACAAGAAGACTATGACTAAACATTTAACGATTGTAATGTATGCCATTTAATGGGATTTGGATGTACGTTAGCGAACATTTTTACATTGGTATTATGGATAGGCATAAGGCAACGATAAAATCTTATAATAAATAATTTCTAAATATAACTTACTGCGACCTAATTCAGTTTGGGTAATTCAGTTCCTTTGTCTTAAGTTTTGATTTAATTTTTAATCGTTTCTATCAACATCTATATTCTGTTATTCTATGTACTCAAAATGTATTTTGTCTATGTGCTTGTACTCAAAAAGTGCTTACAAAATGATAAAAACAAATATTTACCAAACAACACAATAACACTAAACTAACACTCACAATAAAGCTGTTAGCAACGTAGTCTTCTGATTTATTCATTGTATTTAGTTCTTATTATGTTACGGCAAATGAGGAAATCTCCTACAAAGAAACTCCATTCTGTGTCTAAAGTCTTGATGTTTCACAATGCAAATTCTTTGTAATTGTTTTCCTTCAATTTTCTCCTACTTAGTGAAGAATAAAGTATTTATCGGTGTATTAAAGTTAAATTTTCATATATGAATAGAATAAAATAGAATACATTATTTTATTCTTCATTGGCATATTACAATATTTCGTACATACTCATAACTTATAAAACCTTTTAATTTACTATCAATGGCATACAATTATGTAAATTAAGAGAGATTGTGGACAATAGTTAAACAATTCTGATAAGTAATAAAATTAATAGGAAAAGATTCCAACATGGATTTAGAATGACGATTGCCAAAATAGTTCTTTTTGGAGTCAGGTAAGGAATTGAGTGTTTTTGGTTGCAAATACAGTAATGTGTTTTTTTTAAAGAGCTTTAATCTATGTATAGATAATATATATATATATATATATATATATATATATATATATATATATATATATATATGTATATATACAGTTGATTATATTTCTACAAATCAGCAATACTCGTGAAAAGAGGACAGTTATTGGAATTACTAATGTAAAAATAAACGTAAAAAAAATATAAGCAAAAAAACACAAAACAGCAAACAATATAAAGTTTAAAAAATTCGTAAAAAGTAATATTCATCTACTTAAATAATTGAAAATTAATTAATAAGATTTAAATTCAAATTAATCATACAATACACCAGAAAATAAAAATTATTAAAACACAAATGTGTAACGAAAATGAAGTTAAAATAGAGTCAATGTTTATTTAGTGTTTTCCTTAAATAAACAATTAGTAGCTATTGCAACTTTGAGTTTGAATTCTGTAAAAAGTTGTCAAGGCAGACACGCTAGTGCGCTGTATACTGTAACGTGTACTTAAGATTACACAGTACGTATAGAGAGATGCGCATTGAAGTTTTAAGATTAGGAACTTTAAATTCAATAAGAATATAAGATACCCCTTAAAGTGTAATTGTTAGAGCTTATTTTAGATGGGAATAATGTTAATAATTAATTGGACACCATACTACGAATATGTTTCCCTTTAATAAACTATTAGGGCCCGTTGAGGTCCTATAGTTAAGGAATAAACAGCTATTTATTTTGTATTTTGTTGAATAAGCTAGTTTATTACTCGTCAATACATGTAAGACTTTTATAATTTGTAATGAGTATGTATTTGAGCAAGAAAACCTAGTTAACACTACAATACATCATTTATATTTATAGAACTTAATGTTTTGATAGTTTGTTTATTTTTTCTATGCTTATTAAATTAGACATACCACATACACAGGTATTCAGAAACGGTTGTCACAAACATTTAGAAACAGCCGATGAATGTCAACCGACAAAATGTTTGTCACTGTCGGCCTGTGCAAGCATTCTTTAAAATGGTCTTGCTCGTTCGTGCGTTGACGGATCTTGAAAAAAAGTACTGTTGAGTTTTAATAAGTTTTATAATAATTTAATAAAAACTGTGACACAGTATAATTTTGTAATTTGGTTAATACTTGACTTTACTGGACTATGCAAATTGTCAACGGGCCTTATTTATGAAATATTAAAGGAAACCACACCATTGTATTTTTTTAATTTTCCTTTTATTCATCGCAATTTATGTGCAAGGAACAACAACAGAACATTGTGACACCATTTCTTGAACACCTCGTGTATATAAACCACTTAATTTCCTTGTGTTTTCCTTGGCCACACGATAGTACTTTTTTATATAACTATGACTTCTATTGAGCAAAAATTTGCTTGAAGTCGCAATATAGTAATAACTCGAAAATAAATAAATTTCCATACAGTACAATAAGTATGAATTGCTTTAAAACTGAATAAGATCATCTAAACCTGTTATATAAGCGTTCTCCAGATAAAAAATCATTCAAATACGGTTTCTCCTTAGTGCGTCCGTCCTAGAACTTTTAGCATTACTTTCCCAAACTTGCCACTTCCAGGTTTCTTGCCAAGATTGAAATCGAACTTTAGATTACACCGTGCAGGCGACAAATCTGGCGGTCAGGATTAATCTAACTTTGTCAGTTTGTAGTTACGTGGCCTACACGCCAGTTTCATATCTTGTAGATAGTTTACTCTGAGTTTGAACTATTCCATTGGAATTACATTATAGTTTATAAAATAATACTTTTTGGAACTAACAAACAAAGATCAAATATATTTTATATCCAAACAAACATTTCTTTAATCATAAAAGATTTTCTTTTAGATAAAAGTGAGTGAACATAAATAGATTTCTTATGAAACGCCAATGAATCAGTAATAGGTTATACAGTCTCTTTATCAGACATTTAAACTATTCAGTATAATATACAAGATCTCATTAAATCTACCTGACGGTGACAGTATCTTGTAAATACTTCAATTAAATCAGAATACATATTCCTTATTACCTAATACCAATTTAAATACAAATTAGATGATATCGTTTATTTTCTAGTTTAATAGCCGTTAATCCAGCAGTATTCTGTTAATTAGGTTATTAATATTAATAAGTATGTAATCAAATAAACTTTACTAATAATATATTGTTTGGTTGTGGTAAACATAACCATACAGATATACATAAGTATAAAAACACCTAAGAATTGTTTTAAATTGGTTTAGCTATATCTATAAAGTCAGTAATAAAGACATTTTAAATTTCGTTTCATCTTCTAATATTACGTCAATGATCGTTAGACCTCTTCTTACGTTTTTCGATCTCGCCTCCGGGAGGTGAACAAATCGATTAGGGCTCCACAAAACACTTTTATAATCTCGCCTTTGTAGGACGCGACAGTTTCACAGTGTATACACATATTGCACCTACTCGTTCTTTTTCAAGTGTAATTATGTTTTATAATATTACTTGTTATAAATGATGTATTACTTCATTCTATTAAAAATTTATTGTTTCGTGTATTGTTCTATATATATATATATATATATATATAGTTATATATATATATATATATTATATATATATAATATATACACTATATTACATATATATAATACACTATATATATATAATACATACACTATATTATATATATATAAAAATATACGTATATAGTGTGGGGTATATTATGCTCTTTAATGTGGTTTAAAATTACTTAGTAATTTATAAACATTTGTCATTTTGGGGTTATATAGTTGAAATAGTCCAGTTAAAATGTGGCACAAATGCGAATGGCTGAGATATTGAAAGATTTTACTGGTTAAGACTAGTTAACAACTATTTCAAGCAAGGTGCAAATGCTACCTCTGGCCTTACTTTAGTCTGGATGTATTAAAATCTACGGCAGTTATCGTGTTCACAATTATTTTCACAATGTTGTGCACTACTCAAAACTCTATACAGCTGCTACATGGAAATCTTAAAAATGCACGTAAAAACAAAAATTACAGTAAATGACCCGAAGATTATAAAATAATTCTTTGTTTTTCTGTATAGGCTAATGCCAAGTAACTTAAAATTTTATCATTCTCTTTCCAAACTTTGAATGGACGCCATCTTGAAACCTTAAGAGAAATAAAAAAGTGATAAATAAAAGTTGTTTATCACAATGGTTTATTATTGTTTCAAAATGTGTCAATCGGTTCTATATTTTGATATAATATAAGTAAGTAAAATAATGAGGCAAAAGCTTAAAAAAATTTTAATAAATAATTATTTGAGCGGAAATTATTAAAGTTAATGTGTGACTAATTTGGTAGGTAATTTATAAGTGTATAGGATATCAAAAGATGACAATGGAACAGGTACAAAGTTGAACTAAAACGTTTGGTTATTCAACGTTATATAGCATTGAAAAATCATGCGGTATATACAGTTTTACTTACTTCACCTTCCAAAGTTACATAGACATACAGTAATTAAAATTGTACTGAAGATTTAACTCGATAGAATAATACTTTGGCTAGATTTGATATAAGGATTTCTATTTCTTCTACGATTTGTCAGAAAAAATCAGAAAGGCTGTAAAGTGACCTGCGAGAGAGAACTTTGAGAAAACCTTAACAGGGATTGTTTGGGTTTATTTTGAAAACTGGTCTTCTGTGGGAAGACACAGGCCTGATATTTTGCCGTCACAAAGTTTGTGATCTATCATAAAGTTGAAATGCCTGCTTGTTGGCAGACAGCCTTGTGTTTGGTGAGCAGAGTCATAACAGTGGTGTCTATCGTTGTGGCCTCAGTTCTGTGTAATCTAGTATAATATTATTGTCCAACCAGCTGGTACAAATTCTAGAAATGTTAAGATTTATAAGTTCTTTTTTAGTTCGTAAATTCCATGTTAAGTTTCACTTATACTTGAACATTGTTACTGTATTTACTGAATATCTAAACCCAAGAAGATATTCAGTTCAATTTAGATTAATCTATTTATATTTAAGGGAATTATGGCTCAATAATTAAACCCTGTCATAGCAAAAACTCATAAATATAAACTATACTAAATGTAATACATAGTAAAATAAAGTGCTGATCAATATCTAAATTTTATTAAATTTTAGTATTCCGTACGAAATTTCGCCGATTAAACGAAATTAGTTATGACATTGTAAATTGAAACGACGAAGCTGACTTTCATATTTGCTGTGCATATGTTTGCATATTTTTTATTGTATACACAGAACAAATATTAAAATGCCTAAAAGTACAAATAACAGTAAAATAAAATATATACTTTATATGAAATGATGATATTAAGAATATAACATATAATTATTTACCGTCCACAACAGTAAAGATATGTTAGTGCTCACAGATATAATAGCTACTTACCTGGTAACATGAAGTTAAGAAGTTATATACAGTTAAGAATATAACATATTACAGGTAGGTACATTCCACATTAATACAAGCTACTGTATAGCCATTGTTGCCTTGTGTAGTCCCTAGCATGATCAGTGTTACCGCGAGGATGTTGTGAGACGGTTGTGTAAAGTTTATCACATAAAAACACGAAAGAGTGTTAGCTAGCTCTTTACTGGGCAACAGAAGAACAATGCAATAATTTATTTTTAGTTAAGTAACATAATGGTCCAATAAGTGATTAGTAACTATTTGTCCAAATACATTATTTAGCAGCAAACATACTATAGACACTATAGAACACACAGATTTATCTCGTAAGCTACAATATGTATTCTCGGATATCAGGTCAAATAAAGTAAGCTGTTAATAAAATGGTATATATATATTGTACCGTATGACGATAACACATGGGGGTGGTGACTTCTGAGGTCGTAGTAATAAATACTAGAAATACCAAGTTTACTTATAAGTACAGTTTAATTACGAAAACTTAAAAGCACCACTTTTAGATGGTAAAGGAAAAAGTTATGTAATGTCACGTTGCTGCCAATTAGAATATAATAACTAAAAAGTATATCTTCTAGGTGGGCCTAAAATATCCAATGTTCTATTGAATTATGCGTACGACGTTTTACTTTACAAAACAATTAATATTTCACTTCCCTTCGCAATAGGTAGACTCACAACCGGGGTGTCGGCGTCTTGGCACGAGACATTGAAGCTGTAGTCTAAGAACGGTTATTTCTAGAAGAGGAGTAGAGTTGGGGAAGTGGTAGCCATCTATTCAAAACAACACGTGAGATACATCAGCTACGTAAACTCGCCTAAAAACAAATTCGCGACGGTATTAGCCATTTAATGATACAAATTACTATTTATAACAACGTGCTCATCGCCATAAGGACGACGCCACAACCTTTATCTATCTCAATCAAGCAAATAAAAGATCTTCAAGGGTAAGTTACTTTACTATTCACATCTTTACTTTACGTTACATTAATTTTATACGTTTGGCATCAAAGGGCTAATTTAATAATACGAAAAAGATCAATTTTACTTACGGACAAAGCGCGCGAGGTCTGATCGGTTACGTAGTTGGGCTGCTACAAAGGGTTTAGAAGAAAAAAATTCATACGCGTGCCAATTAGGTAGTTACTCCGCCCAATAATTTAGTTCCGGAACATTGGATGTAAAAATCATATTCTATTATACTGGCTGATTAGGTTGCGAAATTTACATTGTATGAAATTTAATTAACTAATTTACGGTACAGAATATATATATATATATATATTTATATATATATATATATATATATATATATATATATATATATATATATATATATATACTATGCCGGCACATTCACCCGGCAAGTGAGAGATCCGAGTTCGAGTCCCGGTGGAGCAAGTACTTTTTGTGATTCAATGCTTATTTAAATTAAAAAAGGGCTATTGCCATTTATACAAATTTAATGTAAACAAAAGTCGATTGACAGGTATATGGTCTTCCGATCATATGTTAGTTTAGTTATTTAAACACATATGTGGCAGATTACGGCCAAATACAAAATAATTGAATCGTAAAAAAGTAAGGGCTCTGTAGTGTAATGGTAGCACATTCAGCCGGCAAGTGAGAGATCAGGGTTCGAGTCCCGGCGGAGCAAGTACTTTTTTGTGATTAAATGCTTATTTAAATTAAATAAGGCTATTGGCCATTTATACAAATTTAATGTAAACAAAAGTCGATTGACAGGTATATGGTCTTCCGATCATATGTTAGTTTAGTTATTTAAAACACATATGTGGCAGATACGGCCAAATACAAAATAATTGAATCGTAAAAAGTAAGGGCTCTGTAGTGTAATGGTAGCACATTCACCCGGCAAGTGAGAGATCAGGGTTTCGAGTCCCGGCGGAGCAAAGTACTTTTTGTGATTCAATGCTTATTTAAATTAAATAAGGCTATTGCCATTTATACAAATTTAATGTAAACAAAAGTCGATTGACAGGTATATGGTCTTCCGATCATATGTTAGTTTAGTTATTTAAACACATACGTGGCAGATACGGCCAAATACAAAATAATTGAATCGTAAAAAGTAAGGGCTCTGTGGTGTAATGGTTAGCACATTCACCCGGCAAGTGAGAGATCAGTGTTCGAGTCCCGGCGGAGCAAGTACTTTTTGTGATTCAATGCTTATTTAAATTAAATAAGGCTATTGCCATTTATAAAAATTTAATGTAAACAAAAGTCGTTTGACAGGTATTTGGTCTTCCGATCATATGTTAGTTTAGTTATTTAAACACATATGTGGCAGATACGGCCAAATACAAAATAATTGAATCGTAAAAAGTAAGGGCTCTGTGGGTGTAATGGTAGCACATTCACCCGGCAAGTGAGAGATCAGGGTTCGAGTCCCGGCGGAGCAAGTACTTTTTGTGATTCAATGCTTATATATATTATATATATATATATATATATATATATATATATATATATATATATATATACACTATGTTACAAACATAATTCCAGAATATCCTAATAATAACTCATGCAATTTGTACCTGTAGGTAGTGTTTAGGGAAATCTAATATTTGTTCTTTGTTTGAAGTTAATTTTTGACGATGGAAGGATTGTGGAGGAAACGGCATTTTCCGGACATTTGTCATCGTTCAGTGATACAATCAATCAGTAACATATCGTTGTATTACTCGATGGCTAATGTCAGGAAAAAATCCTAATATTTATATTCAAAACATTTGAATTGAAAACCAAAGACACTTGTGGTAATATCAGTCTGTAAACAACGTCTATAAGTCTCTTCCAAAAGTAAAATAAAATTAACACACACACACACACACACACACACACACACACACACACACATATATATATACATATATATATATATATATGGCATCACTTACAATTAAAACTAAAGAAAATACTAATGTATGGACCTTGGAAAAACGAATAGATATTGAGGTAAATAGGTTAAATATGAAATCGGTTACCTACAGAGAGTTCAGGTTGTAAACTGAAAGTTTTAAATCATGACAGGCCATAGAGAGAATAGAATATACTTAATCTTCATAAAAAGCTAAATTCAGTTTTTTTTAATTTTCAAACAAACTTTGACTTAAATTGTTTTATCATTGCTGAGGAAACGTTATATTTATAGTAACGCTAATGCGACGAAAGTACGTGAAACAAACAGTAATAGCACTTGTAAACTAGTATTATGGGCTTCGGTATTTCTCTACGTAACGACAGAACGTGGCGCGTACCTAAGCCAGTATACAACACCAGGACTATTTGTATACAACAATTTAATGTGTGGAGGGAAGCATCGAGGGCTGCAGACTCGTTCATCGGGATTTAAATAAGAAACCGATTTAAATAGTGTATTTAGTCTTCATTTCAATCATGACGGCTGTAGAGCTGCGATTTACAACATGTCTGTAAAACATGCAATTGTAGGATTTGTAGGATCTACAAATTTATTAAGACGGCATTGGTCCTGGGGTAGCTATAACTATTTTACAAACAGTAAGATCATATACGATTGATTTTCTGATTGTACAGTTTATCATTTTCTGGACGTCCAAACAAATTATCTATTGATCTATGAGATAAATGAAATATTTATTACATATTGGACCAAGCAGAGATTACTCGATTAAAAATAAGTTATTGAATTGTTCTTCTGTTACTCAGTAAAGAGAAAACTAAGCATGCTTTCATGTTTTGAAGTGATACATTTTACATTAGCAGCTGAAAACTCAAGTTTGAAAAAAGTCGCATATTAGAGGGCTGTGCATTATAAACGCGTTAGCCTCATCAAGAAGCAGAACATTGATTTAGTGATTCCCTCCCCTAACAAACTGCAACTCCATGGCTTGTCTAGAACTTATGATTTTGCATGTATCTAAATCACGATATTTTTGGCTATGCGGGAACATATATATAGTAAAGTAGTTCCGATCTCGAGAGAGCTAAATAATGTATTCAATAATTATTATCTGACGATAAAATTATTTAACCAAAATTAAAACTTGGAGTTTTTAAGGTCAACTGTAAAACTGTTGACAGTACTATTCCTCTCACTCTGATGTGAACATTGTTCATGGATGATTTACTTTTAATAATGTCTTTACCCTCAATTACAAATGTTATGAATTTGTGGACTTCTATTTATTACTTTAATTTTATCTTCGTATAAAGTGTTTATATATTTATTAAACTATATAATAATAAGAGTACAGGAAATTATTTAAGAAATTTATAAACATTTCTATCCATGTGGGGATGTGAGATAGAAAACTGTTTTTAAAATTAGAATGCACTCAATCTAAAATTCATTAAATTATACTTAAGAAATAATAGAAATTATTCTGATTTGTTAATAAACAAGTGACAGTAACAGTTTGTATCCCGTTCTTAAAAAAAATCAAATGACAATAATACCAGTGCTTGTTATTACAATTGGAGAAATAATAAAAATAATTTATCTATATCAAAAGATAAGTAATTTCATATACATATATCTTTAAATAAGAAAAGTATACGTGTTATTAAGAACATCCTTTGTTTAAAGTATATTTTTCATTGTTTGAAGTTTGATTTTTACGATGGAATGATTGTGACGGAAATACGATTTTCCGATCGATTCGATTTTGTTGATAGAACCAAAGTCAGTAAAGATCACAATATCTGGCATGACGTTCTTAAACAACTACAATTTTGGAACTAGTAATATTATGTTTTAATCAACTAAAGACTTATATTAAAATCAGAAATATTTATGTTAAATTGTAACACTATGACTTATTCAGTTTTAAAGTAAAGTAGTTTTTATAATACAGACATATACGAGATAGCTATTATATGACCTAAAAACAATATGGTATAGTTTGAGTAATTTATAAGATAACCATTATAAGGTAAATAATGTTTGCAAGATTCAATTTTCGCGTTGATGACAATGTAACAAGACCTATTTATGAGGATTATTTAAGGAAGAGTTAGTAGTATTATTATGTTTGCTTCCTGGAGTGCACTAAAGATATTTTAGTCCTCAGATCTCTGTTCAAATTTAGTTGTTTTCTGGAAAGTAAAGCTCTACCGGTAGAATAAATAAAACTAAATTGTTTCTTACACAGAATATTACGCCATTAGTTTAACATTATAGCACCAAGGGTATTGGATGTTCTAAACAGGGTTTTATTGCAATAGGGGGTTGCTTGTAATTATCAATATTTATTAATCTTGTACTTATTTTAACCTAAGTAAAAGCACTGTTTTTATATTGTGTAGACTGTTAGGTCACGTCCAAAAGCAACTAACTAGCTGTCACCAACGCAATACATAATGGATAAGGGTCGATGATATCCATCTTTCTCATAGATCTTGCCGCTTGATATAAAGCACACTTCATACATGTTCTCACACAGAACTTTCTGTATGGATTATTAGCCGTTCAATTATTTATATGTCAACACAATTCTGAAACACAGATTTCAAAATACCACTTTGATTGGAAAAACTATATTGGAATTTGGAAAATATATATATTTATTTAAACAAATTAAATTATAATTTTAAGAATCTGAAGCAGCTGTTGGTTTGAGTTTTAATAATTCTTGAGCGTTAGTAAAAATACCCTCGTATTAATGGAGGGCTGAACAATTTAGAGTTTATTAGTCTGTATGTCCGCACGGTATCTCGAAAAAACTTACCTACAGGCCTAAAATGTTTCATTGGGCTTTGTTAATGCATAGCAAACATTGAAATCGACGATGGTGCATGTTACTCTATAAGATTAGGCTGAGCGTTGGCGAACATTTTTACATTGCTCTTATGGTAACCATGATGGTGACGAGAAAATATCAGAATAAATGAATATGTAATCAAACTGAGTGCCCTAATTGACATTTCGTCACGCGGCATTCACATACATACTAACTACAAATATGATATATAGATATATAATATATCGTGAGAAGGACTTTTCGTAGACTTTAAATTATCCATGAAACTTCATTTCGACATAGACAGGAATGAGTTGCGTGCACATTCATGGGATTTGTCTGAGCGGCATTAAAGTAAGCTGAAATTAATGCCTCATCAAATCGTATTTAAAAGAAATTTGTCAAAAATATTGTAATATTTAGTTACATAATGTAGTCTATTATATTACTCCTTCCAAATCTTCAATAGATCTTGCTTCGGATTTATTTTAGTTTATAAAAACAAATAAATGGAACAAATAAACAGTTATTAGTAATCATGTATTAATAACTAATAACCAATAAAATATACAGAGAACATTCATTGAGTTCGCATATACTCATCTCTAACCTATGTACTAGTTGACGCTACAAACATACATTTTCTTGATCTGAAACAACTTTATTTGAATGATTCAAATAAAACATTTCATGCTACTAATTTACTAGGATCATAGAATCTACCGTAAGCACCAAGCTCCACCACACCGTTGTTACTACTTATTGCTAGCTAATTTACACGTCCTTCGACCTTTTAAATTACACTGAAGACTCTTTACTAGGCATAATGCAATAAAACTTAAAATCAAAATTTCCCTAGTATTTGTACAGAATTAAAATTGCAAAACATCTAACCCTTGCAAAATGTTTTAACTCTTGTGAAATATTGGACGATTTAGATTCAGTAAAGTTTCAACCGCGAAAACTTACCTGTTTTCAAATATTAAAAAAATTAACTGCCAAAATGAGACACACAACTTCTACTTTTACTGTATTGGTTATTGTTTCTTCATTGTCTCACTGTACATATTTGTACAGAGTCGATAAGGCGTGTGTGCTATAGTAGTACAAATCCATACAGAATCTATGTTTCTGAAAGAATCTTTGAACAGATTCCACCATTCATAGCTGTAACCATGTTTAAGCATTAAATGTAACCCTCTAATCTATAACTGTTGAAAATGTAATCGAAATTAGGACACATCTTTTAGTAAACACAATAATATTTTAAAAAACAGAACACCTTAAATAATAAAAAAGGCAACAGTTTGTATTCATAAATTAAATTTTAAATCACGTTTTATGAACATCTGACGGTATGAGTAGTTGACTACAACTGGTTCAATATGGATTTACTCTAGACTACACAAGTGTACAACGTACAACGATCGAGAAACTTTCTAGAAGCAGATTGTACAATATCGTTATGTATCTAAATGACCATACATATTGCGTTAAGATTTGATAGAGGTAGATGTATCAAGTTTATACATATTCTTTGTGTACAGAGGACGTGAGTTTTAAGGAAAATGAACTAAAAAGTGTATTACGAATGTCAAGTTTTATTTGGGAATTTAAAAAATAATCCACAAGCATAGTTTAGTAAAAATTTACTCTCTTATTTTGCTTCCACTTGATATTTACATCCACAAAAATGAAAGGTTGGGGAAATATCAGACATGAATTTAAAAATAAATTCTTTCGCTAATAAAAATAATTTAATTTTACCTTCAAATATCTTTTATCATACACTGAACGAAGAGAAGGTAAAAAGAATATCTGAAATGTACTGTTGACAAACACTTACTCGGACAAATTGAGGTGGATATAGTGTTTCGCTGCTTCCCTTCCTTATTTCGTAATGGTTTTGTGTCAGGTGAGGATTGTTTGTGGATATACGGCTGTCACACAACTTATTTGTTTTCTATTGAAGAACCTTAAAATGCACAATGGAAATAAGTATGTACTACACTATGATATAAATATACTACAGTATAACGTATGCTATTTAAACATTTATATAAATTAAAATTATATCACTCTGAAATGCTTGAAGCGTATGGAACAATATAATTAAATTACTTTTGTGAATGAAATTAACTTGAAAGAAGACACTCGACTGGCTGTAGCAGATGTTGTGTTCCCGGTTATATTGGTAGTTTTTCTGTGAGGAGCCGGGAGTGGGCGAGCAATGGATGCGACGTGATTGTTGGGGCAGAATTTGCAGAAATCATACAGAACTATGATAGACAGAGTTTCACTAACTGAACTTTAATATATTGTAATTTTTGGTAATTTATGCAATCTATTTCATGCAATTTGTGGTGGAAGAGCGTGAATAATTATATTGAAATAAAATGTACTATAGTGCCACTTTCTTAAATTTAAACAAACGACTAATTCGATCATTTTCACATCTGGAGAAGTGTTTTACCAATGAAAAAATTTAAATCTTTAAATTTATAAGCCAGAATGGCTAAAATAAAAATACTTATATGTACGAAAAATAGATTAAGTATATAGATTAAGAATAGTTCCCAAGACACATACAATATTTCCTATAATTTTACCTAAAATTAAAGAAATCAGTAGTTTTTATTCACAATTTGTGTCTAAGGTTTGATCTGGCCAATTTTGATGTAACGCTTTTATGTTATTTATACTTTATGAAAGGAGTTAATTTTATATTGTAGTTAAAAACTTAGATTTAAATCTTATTATCAGCAGTAACAGACAAAATTATTTTGTAAAACATACAGTGTTTAGGATATAACGGAAGAACTTTATTATAACTTTCCTGTCTTGTTGAAAAGAATGTTGGATTTTAGAATTAAATACAATATCTCACCTGAAAGTTCAAATAGCAGTGATTAAGTAAATAATTCAATTTACTGTTCGAGTCTAGACTTACTCTAACTACCCACACTTTGTTTGTTTGTTTGTGTTCTTTATACAAGAAATACATATCATTAATACGGAAGATGTGTGGTAATGTCCGGAAGACAGTTAGTTCATTTAGTTCTGAGGGCTGACGATAGCGCTACACCATGTAACTTTGGTTGTTACCGTTCAAATATTTACTACCTGAGCTATTGTATCTGTGTATATTACACTACACAATGCTCTCTTTTTCCATTCTTCAATTCACATTATTGGATGAGTTATCTCTTGTGTAACTAATACAATGAAAAGTTGAACCTAATACATTTTTGGTGAAACATCATAGACTATAGAATTTACTCACAAAAGACTGTATTGAACATAAATATTCTTTTTATACTATTGCACGTAAGAATTAATAATCATTGTTGTTCTTCTAGAACACAGGATGAGCAGTTATATTTACAATACGCATTAGGCCGCCATCAACAAAACAACTATCAACAAAACATCCTGGTTGTTAAATCCAAAAATAAAAGCATAGAAACACGAGTAAACTTATTTGTTTCAATCCCTTTAATATTTCGGGATTTACTGTTACAATAAAAGGTAGCTTATTTTATAAACATAAAATGCTATACAGGGTGAATATAAAGTCAGGAACCCCCCCTCTACTTTTTTCTATAGGTAATATAAGGAGATATCCTTTAGGTAGTGGTGCAATATGGAAAGGAAGTTTCATTTTATGATATTGACTTTATATTCACCCTGTATAATATGCAATTAGTATAGATTATAATGCATTGAAAACAAACCCATTGCACGTAAGAATGAATAATCATTCTTGTTCATCTAAAAACCAGGATGATAAAATTATCTTTACAATAGGCTTTAGACCATCAACAAAATTTTGAACAATCCTTTTACTGAAGGGTATATAAAAAGTACCCGAAGATGAAAATAAAACTTATTTAGAACATTTAGAACAGGTATATCAGTTAGTATTAAAATCTAAAGTATTCTTTGGTCCAAACAAAAAGATAAAATTTATTCAATATGTATACACATTTTATTTAGTACTATATTTATCTACTTTGAATCTTAATAAGTCTTTCTCTTTTCATAAACAATTATTTTAATCATATTTTTGTTAGTTCAAGTTATTATAATATTATATTTTGTAAAACATTTTTGATAACGGCAAAAGCTAAAATATTAACCCTAGATTGGTAAGGCTCATAAATCTTACGTTACCGGTCAGGCTTCGTCTGGGAGATATATACTACTTTAAGAAATATATTCCAACAAATATTTTTTTTACACAAATATGAATTTTATTGTTTACAAAGCTTTCAAATATAGTACTAGGCAAACTGCTTTATAAGCTTAAGCTAGATTGTGAATTTCTTGCACCATTGTCCTTGATGCTCTCCACACATCGCTTGGGAACAACGCTCGCAGAAGTGGGTTGTTATCCGGCATTTTTTTGAAGGGCAAAAACCACATATTTTCCGCTTTTGCTGATTATTAGGTACTGGACGAGTTGCTGGTTCTTCTACCTGAAGTATTCTCGCAATGGTTTGGAGAAGAGGTTTGCTTAAGTTAGGCATTTGCAAATTATGTTCCAACCAAGGACGAAGAAGCTCACAGCTGAGGTCTTTAGCAAATTGTCTTCTTGCAAGGGGTCTTGCCCCATCGGGTACTTTGTTATGCACATACCTGTAGATGACGTAGGAATTAACCAATATGATATTGATGATTACATAAAAGATACAGCGAGGCCAGCGCCTTGTTTTCCTGCTGGTTGTCATTTGAGCACACATTTAGTCTAACGAGTCAAACCCTCCTTTGGTCCTTTGGTGGAGTTGTAACTCTCAATTATTTCCGGCTTTTTACTGAGTCAGTTTTCTCATTTAAGTAACGTTCAATACATCGTTGCCTTTTTAGTTCGTCAGGATTCATTTTGAAACACCAGTCAAAAAATAATTATATAAATATTAGTTTTCAAATAACAAAAAAAACTTAACTGGGCAAAAATACTAACACAGGATTGGAAACATGTGATTTAAACTGTATAGTTTCGTCGCTGTTACGCCATAATTAAAACTCACGAAGTATTGTTTCGTCAATAAAAGATTCCATGAAACAAGTAAGGATTCGTTAACAGCACTACGCGCAAAACTTACATACACGATAAGGGTTCGTTGGAGCGACTACTCCACCTCGGAACACACTGAAACAATACGGGTAGCGCCTATCCCCTCCACTCACGCACCTTGATAAAGGTCAGGTTGGCACTGGCGGAGACTTAAAAAAACTAACCGTTTCCGCGGTTCACGCAAACAACTGTTTTATGTCGTCGTCAAGACGACGCCTTACCAATCCAGGGTTAAAGGAATGTATAAAACCTAGTTTACTTCATATTCTATAGGTATATGTCTCTGTATGTATCTATGTTTATATAAAATATTGTTTCATGAAGCTTGAAAAAATAATTTAAAACACATGAGCTGGTACGTCCAATCAGATGACGAACAAATGTGTAAATGACTGGACAATTATATAGTCTAATATTCTTCTTTTAATTCAATGTACATTCATTACTAAACGCCAAACTCCTAATAAACTAGTCTTATGTCTAATGTAACTTGGTGACCATTTGTTTCAACTATTTAACCCAGTGATATATTATTTAATTAATAAATTGGTTCTTTCCTCCCTGTTGTCATGGAAATTGCGGTATTATTACTCTAATATGGCGCTTCATTGTGTATGATAATGAAAGAGACGTCAGACCGACGGGTGTAACGCTATTAAACGTGCTATGACGAGACTACTTCTTCAGTTATCTTAATAAAATAAAATAAATAATGACAGCCTCTAAAACGTAATATAGAACAGATATCACTCCCCCGGAAACTGCTGTCGTCTATTCATTCCTATACCTCTGCCAGTTAGTCCGACACAACAAAGGACTGACGTTACTTGTTACGTTGACATCGATAGCTTAGAAGATAATACAATTGACGTTTAGTATGTTGTCAGTAAAATAAAAGGCTTTGTGGTTATCTAAACGATTTAATCTAATCTTTGAACTACTTCAATCCTGATTCTAAACTGTTTCATATACTGTAAGCACTTCTTCCTTTACAACTATTGTATGCCTTACGTTTTTATTTAAATCTTCAATTTATTGTATTCAAATTAGTGCTCATATATAATTAGATTTCTTTGTTATTTAGCATTAATTTCCTTCTTTACCTGATTATAAACAAGTTTTTTAGTATATACTTTCGTGATGAAAGTTGGAAAGCATTCGAAACCATTTTGGTAATGCTGAAATTTTCATAACCTTATGAGCCAAAAAGTTACACAGGACCTATATGAGAAAGTCAATATATATTGTCACGAGCTGCAAAATTTTTCTAAGCATCCGAGTGGCACTTCGTGAGTGCCGCTTATTCCGTCTCATGACTCTTATTTCATATCTCAAAGGAGTCCTAGAGGAGCATAATCTGGAACTCCGATATGAAGTGAGAAATGTTCAATGGTATTTCTAAGTTTATCGGAAAATCAAAATCTAGCACTCTACTTGGTCTCGCTGTTCTAGGATAGATTCCACGTTAGTTCAAGTAGAGACATCATGAAACCTTAGCACGAAAAGGGAAATGTTGAAAACATACTGGAGTTACTTAGTGTTAATTGAAATATAAATCTCTGCAACATATTACGTCTAGTTGGTCTTTGTGGTGTTCAAAGGATTAATAGATGAGCATAATTTATGAACCTGGCATAAACTGGAACTTGTTTTATATGATCTCTAATGAAAGGTATGATTAATTAGTAAATTCAAATCCCTGCAATTTATCATGTCTCGATGCTATAGGATTGGTTCCACATTGTCTTCACCAGCGATGTGACTAGAAATATAAAAACACGAAGATATGCTCCCTAACATTCATTAGATAAGAATTAAGTTAATGGTAGTTTTGAAAATTCCAATCTTTTCTAACTCCTCTAGGACGGAGTCCTTATTGCCTCTAATAGGGACTTTACCAAAATCCCCAAAAAAGTGACGATGTTAAAATATTGCACTAAAGTTATTTCTCTGTACACTAACATTCATTAGATAAGAAGAAATTGGTCAATGGAAGAAAAGTGCATCATAGGAAGTTAAATAATTGTATCTCACTAAAAATGTCATGTTTCCAATAACTCCAGGAGGAGCGTCCTCAGAATCCTTGATGTAAACCAGGAATATTATTGCTGAACCTGTCAGTTTGTTTGGAAAATTAAGTTAAAGGTTGTTTAGAAAATTCCAATCCTTTCTAACTCCTCTAGGACGGAATCCTTATTGCCTCCAATAGGGCCTTTACCAGAGGCCCAAATAGAAAAGTTGCAAAGTTAAAATATTGCATTCAAAATATTTCTCTGTACACTGATTATTCAATAATCTACTAAAAGTGCCAGGTTTCAATAAAATTGCTCTAATATTTTATTGAAGTACAGAACTGTGGTTCGCCGAATACAAGGAGAAGTGGTTCATTAACGTAATAGAGTTTGGGACAACTGGAAATGTTACGCAAATTTCTCGGAAATTCTTTGTGAGTTCAAGTGTTTTAGATTAGCATTAATTACGTAGCAATTAATTTACGTTTCCCAGAGAAATAAACACACGGTTAGCCAGATAGTTATGATGCAGTTAACTACATATTACTCTTATCGTTGTAAATTACATTAGTGCAGTCAATATTCGGTGACGTAATACCAAAGATAAAGAAAATGTCCAACCAGGTTTCGATAGGATTTTATATTACCTGTAACTCTCTTCAGCACATACAATTGGAAAAATCTTGAAATTTCCACTATAACCTGGGAAAACTATGATTTGCTGAATAAAGGTCAAAAGATAGAATAGATTTGACAGTTCTTATTTAAACAATATGGGATATAAAATGTAACATTTAACTGAATATTATAAACTCATCGCTAAAACTAATGAACTAGAAAGTGGACATGGTAAAAATAAGTTAAAAAATACTGTGAATAACACTGGCAAGGAATTGGAGAATATACACACCTCAAAACAATCAAGGGAACACTTTAATTGCTTGGCATAGAATACATATATATGGCATAAGAGTTATACTTTTACCACAGATAAAGAAATCATCTTAATAAAGAAGGTATGTGAGTTTGTTTTATTTCCGAATAATAATTTTAAAGAAAAATACTGCTGATTTGCTTATCAGGGCCAAACAAGAATGAGAAAAATATCAGACGTAGTTCTGTAAATGGCTGAACTTGTATCAGCAAGTAATATTGATGTTTTATGGTTGGTCTATTTGAATTCATTGTACTGCCGGGTTTTAGATCAATTTTGTCCAATACAGAAATCAGTACAGCGGTCACTTTGATAGAAGACGGTGTTTACCAACGAGATGTGGGTAGACGCTTAGGTCATTTAGAGGTTCCAAGATTGTGGACCATCACTAGAAGCAAAGCACTCTTCACAGAAGACCAGGACACGGAGACTCGGGATTCACCTCGCACATATGTAACAGATTTTTCCGAGTTAATGGACTTCATAATCGGTTTTCAAATACTAGAGAATATCAAAATGGCCTCAGTCAAGCAACTGAAACTAGTATATCAGAACCAAGTGTAAGAAATCGACCCTGGGAAGCTGGAATGAGGTCTAGGAGACTTGTCCAACTGCCGCGACTCACCGCACGTCCCAAGAGAGCAAGAGTACAGTTCGCAAGACACTATGGGCTTGGGAGTTGAGACAATGGCGTAAGGTAATATTCACAGACGAACCAAAATTAAAAATGTTTGGTAATGACGGCCATGTTAGAATATGTAGAAGAAGAAATGAGGGATTTGTTAACTGTTGCCAAACTCCTAAGCTTCTACTTGGTGGGGGCTGAATACTCGTATTATTGTGACAATTGATGGTCAAACAGACCTTTTAGTGATCTGAACATTAGTTTAACAACCCAACGTTATGTGGATCAGGTGTTGTTTCTCCATATTCGTCGGAGAGGAGATCAAGCAGGTCAAGATTTCACACACACACACACACACACGCACACACACACACACACACACACACACACACACACTTTTTTTTTTTCTGCTAAGATCGATACTTATGAGATTCAGGTATCTGATTATTTGAGTAGAGTTTCTCAGGTTGAGCAGCATCATGAAAATATCATGCTCGAAAATAAACACCTTACTGAAGAAATAAACTCCCTGAAGGTTAAATTAGAAACCATGGAACAATATAGTCGTAACAAAAACATTGAAGTTATAGGCATACCAGAACTGGAGGGAGAAAATATACCTGAAGTTGTGAATAAGTTATCAGGGTTACTAAATGAGACTATTGACTATGCAACTGACATTCAGGCGGCGCATAGGGTACCTACAAAACGTAAGTCGGGTGTAAGGCCCATAGTGATACAATTTGCGAATAGGCAAAAACGAAATTCAGTGCTCGCGAAAGCAAAAAGCAAGGACAATATGGCTTGTCTCAAGTCTACAAACTTTGTACCTAATGCCCCTGACACTAAAATTTATGTAAATGAACACCTAACTGGATTCTACAAAGAACTTCTATTCGAGGCAAAAAAGTTACGGGACGTGGGCTATAAGTATGTGTGGATAAAGGATGGTAAAATCTTTACTAGGAAGACAGATACAACTAGAATCATCCAGATATTCTCTCAAACTGACATAAAAAAACTACTGAACTCTAGTTGAATAGCTTCTATCAGAAGCTTGTTAATGTATTATACATTTAAATGTGTGTTATGGTGGTAAATAACCTAGAGGACTTACATATTTTTCACATAAACATTCGAAGCATACGTAAGCACTTTGATGAACTTTTAATATATTTAAAATCACAAAATATAAACTATCACATTATAATCCTTAGTGAAGTCTGGTGTAAGGGTGATGAAGAGACTAAATTCAATATTCCTGGCTACAACATGCATCTACAACCTAGACAACATAATCAAGCTGGTGGGGTAATAATCTATATGGACTCTGACCTATATTATCAATATCAGCTTATTTGCTTTCCTACAGCTGAAATAATTAATGTTATTCTACCTGTCTCCATTAACAACCATCACTTTAAATTTTCACTCTATGGCATTTACCGTTCTTGTAGACATACTTATGCAGCTTTTGAAACAGATTTTCACAGTATATTAAATAACAAAGTTGACCCAACTGTTATAATAGGTGACATAAATATATGTACATTAAGAAATTCAGGCTCTGGCAAAAAATACATTGATATGTATTCTTCTTATGGATTTAAAAACTATGTCAAGTCACCTACTAGGGTTTGTAATGGTGTCTCTTCTTCTTTGGATCATGTCTTAGTTAGAAACACAAAAAATGTAAAATTTAGCTGTGATGTTATTCCTGCAAGTATAACTGACCATTGGGTATTGGATGTTAAAGTGTCAATTAATGTAAAAATTACTCAAAAATCATCCTTATACAAATGTTTAGATTATAAAAAGTTGCGTACACTATTGATGCGTACTGATTGGACGCCTGTTTTTGTCAATGATGATGTCAATGTAAGTTTACAGCATTTCTATGATTTGTACAATATATGTTATGATGCTTCTTTCAGTTTAAAAAAATTAACTAGTAAAAACAGAAAACGTAACCCATGGATAACTGAGGAAATGGTTAACTTAGTGAATAGGAAGAACTACTTGTATAAATTGTATATTACTAACAAAATGAATATAAATTTAAAATCCCAGTATCATGAGATGTCCAAACTAGTAAACAGTAGAATAAAAAAATGTAAGCTAAACTATTACTCATCGCTAATAGAAAATAATTATGGAAACACTAGATATTACTGGAAAATTGTGAAAAATATAATGAAAAAAGATACAATAAAATTTACTGATATAAAGTGTAATGGTAAAGATGTAGAGGTGGCAGGCAATGAGGTTTTTGTTGCTAATTGTTTTAATGATTATTTTGTTAATGTAACATCAAAGCTAAAACAAGATGCATTTGGCTATGATTTATTTGAAAACAACTTTCACAATAGTTCGGCTGTATTTGAAAATTTTTTTGTTACACAAAACTTAGTTCTTGAGGTTGTGAATAAAATGAAAAATAAAAGAAGCTGTGGTATTGATGGCATTGATATTGTAACAGTAAAGAACAATATTGATATTTTTTTACCAATTCTGCATCACATTTTTTCTAAGTCGCTCGCTCAAAATGTTTTTCCTGATACATTTAAGATAGCTTGTGTTATACCAATCTTCAAACATGGAAGCAAAACCGAATTTTCATCGTATCGCCCTATATCCCTCATTAATACTCTAGCTAAAATATTTGAAACCTTAATTAAGAATCAGCTTTTGGATTACTTGGTGTCTAGGTCTATATTTTTCCCCATATCAGTTTGGATTTCTTCCAAATAAGGGGACTGACTTGGCCATACAAAACCACATTCAGTGCATAGCAGAATCTGTTGACAGGAATAAATTCACTGCAGCTGTCTACCTTGATTTTCAGAAGGCTTTTGACCTGGTCGAGATAGACATACTCATGAAAAGATTTGAAACCTATGGTATAGCTGGAAATGCATTGGCTTGGTTAAATTCTTTTTGCAGGAAAAGAAAGCAACTTGTAAAAGTGAACAAATATGTTAGCAATACATTAGAGTTGAGGCACGGAGTGGCTCAGGGCGGTGTTCTAGGACCAATAATGTTTAATATATTCATAAATGAGCTGCTGAAAATTAAATTAAACTCAAAGATTTTTGCTTATGCAGATGACACTGCAGTGGTATGCTCTGCATACAGTAAAAGTAGGTTAAGACATCTAATATCAAGTGATCTTGAAAAGCTTTCGCAATGGTTGTCAAACAATAAGCTCCTAATAAATGTTAGTAAATCAAAATGTATACTCTTTTTTGATAGAAATATATCTTGTGAATCTCTGCAAAAAGAAAATAAGTTTTATTGTCATAAACACCAATGTATCTATGGTTGCAACTGTGATGTAATAGAAATAGTGGATAATGTAAAATACTTAGGTCTAACTATTGATAGAGATCTAAAATGGAATGTCTTTATAAACACATTAAGCACTAAACTAAGAAAAATTAATTATGCTATATATCATATGAGAGGTTTTTTGAAACCCAATCTGCTAAGACAACTATATACCTCTTGGTTTGAAGGCACATTGCAGTATGGAATAATCCACTATGGAGGTACCTACGAGTCTATTTTAATACCAATAAAAAATTCACAAAGATTTGCTGTGAGAAATATTTATAATTTAAAGAAATATGATAGAATTTCACATTTATTTAAGGAAGACAACATTTTAACTTTTAATCAACTTTATGTTTATCATTGTTTAAATTACATCTATAAATTCTTAGACAGTTTCGACATTAAAAAAAATGTAGTTAATACAAGGTCATCGCAAGTAAAGCAAATTTCAATGCCAAACTACACCAAGGAGTTGGCAAGAAAGCAATTCACTTATACAGCCATTAAACATTTCAATGCATTCATA